>NC_044058.1:21939937-22074937 GCF_902167405.1 Gadus morhua | reverse complement strand
CATGACATGATAAACATAAGTGGTTGATATTAATAAAAAGCAAGAGCAGTTTACCGCATTGCCTGGACGTCCTCTATCTCCTAAAGCTCCCTTCAAGCCTGCTTCACCCTGAGGATGCACACACAGACGTTACCACATTAGACATGACAGGTGGTGTATTTTACATGTAAGATGGTGTAGATGAAGCTAGCTGGTTACCTGCTCTCCGTCGACTCCATCCAGTCCAAAATCACCCTCTTCACCCTGAAGGAGTCAAAATAGAATCAGACAGCCTCTCACCTCCTCATTCTCTCACAACCCCCCCCCCCCCTCCTCTTTTCCCTTTCGTCCTAGTCTCACCTCTGATCTTACCTCCTAATTTCTCCCCGTCTTCTTACCTCGTAATTTTTAATGATCCATCTCCCTCCTCCTCCTCTCCCCTCCTCCTCCTCTCCCCTCCTCCTCCTCTCACCTCCTCCTCTATCATCCTCATTCTCTCACATCCGTTCCCTCTCACATCCTCTTCCTCTCACATCCTTTCTACTATCTACGCTTCCTCTCACATCCTCCTCTCACCTACTCTTCCTCTCACCTCCTTTCTCCTCTCAGCTCCTCCTCCTCTCACATCCTCCTCCTCTCAGATTCTCTTCCTCTCAGCTCCTTTCTCCTCTCAGCTCCTCCTCCTCTCACCTCCTCATCACACTTCCTCCTCTCACCTCCTTTGACCTCCCTTCTCTCACCTCCTCCTCCTCCTCTCACCTCCCTTCTCTCACCCCCTCTTCCTCCTCTCACCTTCTCCTCCTCTCACCTCCCTCCACCTCTCAGCTCCTTACCTCCTCCTCTCAGAGTTCTGTCCCAACATTCCTCTGTGATAGCCAATCCCTGACTTCACTTCCTGGACTAAAGAAAGGAAGACGAAGAATTTCCTGAAGGTTCAGACACTCACCTTGTCGCCACGGTGACCCCGATTGCCCTGTCAATCAAAAAACACAGAACTAGATGAAACACACACTTTGCCAACCATCTCTGTCTTTCAGACGTCCACAAAACGATCACGACTCAAGTCTACTACTTCTATCATGAGTACAAGTACTTTTATGAGTCTGTCTATGAATAGTAATGGTGGGGTTAGATGTAGTATAGCTGTAATGGTGAAAGTAGCAGGATTAGTGGTGCTGTGGTCCGTCTGTCTGTCCGTCTGGGCTGTGTGTTCACCTTCTGTCCTCTGGTCCCTGGGCATCCCTGGATTCCTCGGGCCCCTGAGGGTCCGGGATGGCCTCGGTCGCCCTGCGGGAGAGAAAGAGAGAGAGAGAGAGAGAGAGAGAGAGAGAGAGAGAGCTGAAATACAGTCTCCAGAATGTTCTTCCATCCGCCTAGAACAACTGCAACATAAATATTAAGACTACTCCAATGTCCCAGCTGTGACGTGCAATGTTTTCCTTTTCTTTTGCTTATCAAGACTCCTTCAGTTTGGCAGAAGAAGAAAGTTAGTTTTAAGGCTGAGCAAAGCATCCCGCTGAGGCTCATGGGAAATGTTGTTTTTTGAATAGTAGAGAAAATCAGTTGAGCATAGTGTTGTATTCGACACCAACGGAAACCAGAATATGAAGAAAAGGCTGATACAGGCTCTGAGAGTATGCTAGGCTGTGAGCTATGTATGTTTATGACTGTCATAAAGTACATGCAATGTGTGCATGCTCATGTTATTGTATGCTCTTCACTTTTATTTGACTCAACAGGTGTGCAGGAATTAGAATATTTTTATTGATGGTCAACCAATAATTATATTAGGAAACATAATACATACGGCAGTCCCTTCCTCTCCTGGGAATCCTGGATGACCTTTAGGTCCGGGACCCCCCTGAAAACAGACAACACAAACACACAGGCTGTTTATTGTCATGTCCTTCAGTCATTGATGTTACTTCATGTACCACTGTTCTCATGAAAGGGTATTTTCTCTACTGGCTCTAATCTACCATCTTGTCTTGTGTTTTTGCCACGCTTCAACTGAAATGCCCGGCACCCCTCCCACTAATCCTACAACCCCATTGGCTGGCCGAACCCGGGGCACCCCAGCACCCCCTGTCCACATCTCGCCCCAGCGGCTGTAGAACCATATGGTCCCAGGAAAGTGTTGGACAGTGAGTTTGCATAAATGTGCATGCAATGTATGTGTTGTTTCTCTTTTGAAGGCTTTTATGTACATTGCATTGTGACTATGGGCTCTACTATACTGCACCCCCTCCTGACTCTACTATGGGGTCTACTATACTGCGCCCCCTCCTGACTCTACTATGGGCTCTACTATACTGCACCCCCTCCTGACTCTACTATGGGCTCTACTATACTGCACCCCCTCCTGACTCTACTATGGGGTCTACTATACTGCGCCCCCTCCTGACTCTACTATGGGCTCTACTATACTGCACCCCCTCCTGACTCTACTATGGGCTCTACTATACTGCACCCCCTCCTGACTCTACTATGGGCTCTACTATACTGCACCCCCTCCTGACTCTACTATGGGCTCTACTATACTGCACCCCCTCCTGACTCTACTATGGGGTCTACTATACTGCGCCCCCTCCTGACTCTACTATGGGCTCTACTATACTGCACCCCCTCCTGACTCTACTATGGGCTCTACTATACTGCACCCCCTCCTGACTCTACTATGGGCTCTACTATACTGCACCCCCTCCTGACTCTACTATGGGCTCTACTATACTGCACCCCCTCCTGACTCTACTATGGGTTCTACTCTACTGCACCCCCTCCTGACTCTACTATGGGCTCTACTATACTGCACCCCCTCCTGACTCTACTATGGGCTCTACTATACTGCACCCCCTCCTGACTCTACTATGGGCTCTTCTCTACTGCGCCCTTCCCCTTGACTCTACTATGGACTCTCTGGAGGACCTCTACACTCAGCGCAGCAGGAAGAAGACTAACCGGATTATTAAAGACCCTCATCAACCCAGTAAGAAACTGTTTCAGCTGCTTCCGTCTGGTAGACGCTACCATCCGGTCTCGCACCACCAGACTCAGGGACAGTTTCATCCCACGGGCCATAAGACTACTGAACTCCTAAGCTACCTAGCTCACCATTATGACACTTTATAACTTGCCATTTTAGAACTTGCCACTCTATACCAGCCGACATCTGGATAAACACGTCTGTTTACATTTTACATTTATTTATTTAGTTTAGCATTTAGGTCCCTGCTCTCCTACTTGTGTTCCTCTTATACACTTACTTTTTATTATTATTACTATTATTATTATTATTATTACATTTATTTTTTATTATTTAAGTCTCAGCTTTCCTACTTGTGTTTCTCATATACCTATAACTTCTCTTATATTGCATTGTTGGAGGAGCCCAAGACTAAAGAATTTCATTGCCAGCGACTGCTCTGTAATTGTTGTGCATATGACAATAAAACCATCTTGAATGTTGGAATCTTGAATTACCGTGTCCCCCACTGACTCTACTATGGACTCTACTCCCCTGCCTCTACTGGGCTCGTGTCCCGTAGCTCTCATCCCTCCCCCACTTTCTGAGGCTCCGGTCTCTCCTCCTCCTTTAAGACCATGGCAGATGTTCCTCCACTGTACTGTCCTCCCAGCAGCCTAGGGATAACCTTAGATAACCTCTCAAACGCTCCGGAAGTAAAACAGAAGCCTGCAGCTGAATGGCTAGAGGGCGAGATGCGTGTGATGGAGGAGGACTGATTCCTGCTGGCCCTGAGGAGAGCCGGGATCGACGTTGGCCGGAGCTAGCATCACCACTCCTAGAGCCTTGTGCCCACAGCAGTGTCACTTCCTAGCCTTAGCTCCGACGGAAAGATATGAAAGCTGTGATAACAAAGAGGGATAGCTGTCAGTGGTTTCATGTTGGAAGATGACGATAATAATCGTATAGTCTCAGTGACTTTGCATCTCGTCCATGACACCATCACTTTTGACCTCATAACTTCATTACATCTTCCCCTAAACACATCATCACCTCTGACCTCATCCCCATTAACGTCAACAACTTTGACATCATAACCTCTGGACTCATCATCAATCTTAGCTCATCCATGACATCAGTAGCTTATGACCTCATGACCTCGAGAGGCCATTCCCCTATGACATCAGTAGCTGATTACTGAGGTGGTGGTGGTCCTTAATGCTCTGATACAGAGATCTGTGTACGTCTTATACTCATAATAATGACACTGTCTGTGTTGTATATTTAAAGGGTAATGCTGTCAGAATGTGTGAAGCATTAAAACGTCAATAGTTTAGTCTGTCCAGTGCTTCCAGATCTCTGGCGGTGACCTTTCACCTTTGCAGCTGAGGATCCTCGCGAGCCTCGGCTTCCTTCATGTCCCGAACATTTACACATGACACCACAGCACTCTCGCTCGGCCACGGCGTCCTGGACAAGAGAGAGAGAGAGAGAGAGAGAGAGAGAGAGAGAGAGAGAGAGAGAGAGAGAGAGAGGGAGAGAGAGAGGAATGAGAATGTGAAATGTACAGTTGTGGAACAAGAATACTTTTAGTTTAGTATAGTTTCGTTTAAGATGGACTAGTTGAGTTTAGTTTCAAATGGACTCATGAGCTGTTTAGTTTAGTTTAAGGTGGACTTAGGAATTGGTTAGTTCAGTTTAAGGTTGACTTATGATCTGAATAGTTTAGTTCACTTTAGATTGAGGTGGACTTACGATCTGTTTAGTATAGTTTAGTTTAAGGTGGACTCACAATCTGTTTGAGCAAGGTACTGCCCACGCTCTGCATGCCCACGCTGAGGGGGACCTTGTAGCCGAACCCTCGACCGAACTCCACCATCTGGATCTGGCTGGAGTCACGCACACCGTCCAGCGCCACCGCCAGCAGGGCATTCACCCCTGAGAGACAGACAGGGAGAGAGAGGCAGAAAGACAGGGAGAGAGAGGCAGGCAGACAGGGAGAGACAGACAGGGAGAGAGAGGCAGACAGACAGGGAGAGACAGACAGGGAGAGAGAGGCAGACAGACAGGGAGAGACAGACAGGGAGAAAGAGGTAGACATACAGAGAGAGAGAGGCAGACAGACAGGGAGAGAGAAGCAGACAGACAGGGAGAGACAGACAGGAATGACAGGGAGAGAGAGAGAGAGAGAGAGAGAGCGCAAGATACAGATATATGTAAAGAGGGAGAGGGAGGAACACAGAGAGAAAGACAAATATGCAAACCGGAAAGAGAAGGGAGAATAAAGTCAGGTATAATTGATTCAAATTCTATGTTTTAAAGATGAACTCGCAAGAGATATTTTTGTAGAGTTTGGCGGTTGCAGTAGTCTGCAGCAGTACACAGAGTCCCATGTGCATCCTGGCCTCACCAGACAGACGCAGCAGCTCAGACTGATGCTCTAGCTTCATAACATCTTCATCCAAACCATCTGTGAAGACCACGAGCACCTGGCACACACACGCACAAACATCCAAAACAAGTTTAGAAGGAAACATTCAACAGACAAACAACTATTGGCCAATCATGACAAGTGTTACCGCTCGCTTCTGCTGTGCAGTACCTTGGCGCCGGCTTTGGACTGGGTGTTGAACTTCTCCTGGAAGGAGGTGAGCAGGGCCGTGTTGAAGAAGGTGGTCTCTGACATCTGCAGGTTCATGACCTTGTCCACCACCGCCTCGCTGAACGGCTCAAAGTTGTAATCGTCCAGGGTACGCCCGTCTTCGCCGACCAACCTGAAGGCGATGTTGGGTTTGATGGGCGTGTTCTGGACGCAGCAGAGGCTGTTCAGTGTGGACACATAGTGGAGGATCTCCGGCAGGGCCGCCCGGAGCTTGGGGAACCCGCTGACCAGCAGCTGGGACCCGGAGCGCTGGGACATGTCAAAACCAATGGCCACATCGATACTGCAGGCTGAGTTAGAGAGAGGGGGTGGGAGAGAGAGAGAGGGAGAGGGAGGACGAGGAGGAGGAAGAGGGAGAGAGAGAGAGAGAGAGAGAGAGAGAGAGAGAGAGAGAGAGAGAGAGAGAGAGAGAGAGGAGGAGGAAGAGGGAAAGAGAGAGAGGAAGGGAGAGTGGGACAGAGAGAGATGGGTATAGGTGAATCCAAATCTCTCAATGGAACAGTTCCCGGAAACAGACGATTTAAGTTCTTTTCATTTCTATCGCGAACCAACAGATACCAAACAGCGAGAAAGACAGAAGAACAGACTTGAAAGGCATGAATGTATTCTCACCAGGTGATGTATGATTTTGGATACCGGGCTCGCAGATGGTTTCCACCACCTTCTGCTTGATCTTGGCCAGTGAGCCGAAGTCCTGGACGGTGAAAATGCGGTCTGAGTTGGCTGTGATCTTCTTCAGCTCCAGCTTGTTGACGGCGCCGATGCCGATGACAAAGATCTCGATGCCCATCTCCCGGAGCACCTCAGCCGCCTGCACCACGTTGTCGTTGGATTCGCCGTCCGTCAACAACACCAGGTTCTGGGAGACGCTGCTCTTGATGCGGCTCCCGGCGGACGTCTTGAAGTAACTCTTGATGAAGTCCAGAGCGCGTCCGATCATGGTTCCTTCCTTCTGCTGCACCATGTCCAGGATGTTCTTGGTCACCTCCTCCTCCGTGTTGAACTGGTTCAGGTAGAACTCCTTCTTCGGTTGGCTGCTGAACTGCGCCACACCCACACGCACCAGGTCCTGGCTGATCTTGAAGCTGCCAACGAGGTTGGTCATGAAGGTCTTCATGGTGCTGTAGTCAGCGTCGGTGATGCTCTCCGATGTGTCGACCAGCAAAACGAGGTCCGCTTTCTCTTTCTTACACACTGGGAACACATGGAGGAACTTAAGGGTCTAGGTCGATGCCCTACCCTGTACTCTGTATACTCTCTATATTCTACTATAGTGTATGCTTTACTCTTTCGTGCATTATACTACACCCTATACTCTACTTTCATCACTATACTATACAATTCTCCACAATATACTAACAATAAAAATGACACTAATCAATAATATACTATAGTGTACTCTACATTGCAGTATTATATTCTGTACTCTACAGTACAACCCCTTGACTATATTACCCTCAATCATTTAGTGACAGACAAACAGACAGACAGACAGACAGACAGACAGACAGACAGACAGACAGACAGACAGACAGACAGACAGACAGACAGACAGACAGACAGACGGACGGACGGACAGGCGGATGGACGGACAGACAGACAGACAGACAGACAGACAGACAGACAGACAGACAGACAGACAGACTGACAGACAGTTACCAGGAATGGTGTCGCTGCAGAGGATATGGGAGATGTTTTTGTAAAGGGTGTCCAGGGCCTCAAAGTTGTCCACAAAGAAGACCCTGGAGGGTTCCCCAGCCACGATCTCCAGCTCAGCCTTGTTGGCACCCTCCACTCCGATGCTGTAAATGCTGATGCCCTTCTCACGCAGCGCCACGGATGGAGCCTTCAGGTTGTTTGGGTCGGTGGCGTCACCATCTGTGATCACCATCAGGATCTGGGGCACCTTGGAGGCCCGGCGGCCGCCATACTTCTCTTCAAAGTACTGCAGTGTGTAGGCCAAGGCCTTGCCTGTGTAGGTGTCTCCATTCGGGGACTCGAGCGCCTGGATGGCCTTCAACACCTGTCTCTTGGAGGAATACTCTTTGAGGGTGAAATTGGATTTGGCTTCGCTGGAGTAAAGGATGACGCCAAAACGCGTCATATTCACGCCGACGGAGGTCTCGTTTACGATGGACTCCATGAACTTCTGCATGTTCTTGAACTTTTGGTCGGTGATGCTGGTGGAGCCATCAACCAAGAAGATAATGTCTGCCACCTCCGTCTTCTTGCACTCTGAAGGAAGAGACAGAAGAATTCCTCATTGTTCATTGAATTATCATATCGGATTTGGTCGAAGGACTTTGGGGGATATTGTACGTTCATGAAGATATTGACTTTCTGCTTTACCGCTTTAGTACAAATGAAAAACATTTGAAACTCACCAAAATTTTATTCAGTGATAAATCATTAAACTGTTTACTTGAATTTTTATAATTGTAAATGGTTTCTCTGAGGGAAATTTGCATATCTACTGGATTATAATATGCAAGTGTAATTCCTACCACTATATACAGCATCAACCCTAGCGTTGTCTCACCTCTCTCACAGAGACGCAGAGCCAGCTCGCTCTCCAAGTCCTTCAGGGCATCAAAGTCCCTCTTAGTGAACACAAATTCCTCGGAGCCACTGATCTCCAGAAGCTGTGTGGTGTTGGCGTTGACCACACCGATGGAGAAGATGGTCACACCCTTTTGCCTCAACACCTCAGCCGGCCCCTTCACCTGATCCTGGGACTCGCCATCAGTGATCACAATCAGGTTCTGTCTTATCCCCGGACGACCCCCGCTGGCAAGGTCAAAGTACAGGGAGACTTCGTTCAGGGCCTGGCCCGTGTGCGTGCCTCCGCCCAGCTGCTGCATGTCGTCAATATTTTTCCACATGTCTCCTTTGTCGTAGAAGTTATTGAGCTGGAACTCCAGCTTCTGGATGGTGCTGAACTGCATGACTCCCACATGCACCATTTCCTGTCCAACCTGAGACTTGCCAACCATGGCTTTCATGAAGTCCTTCATCTTTTGGTATTCGTCTGATCGGATGCTTCCAGAGCTGTCGATCAAGAAGAGGAGATCCCCTGGAATGTCCCTGCAGGCTGTGGACAAGAAACACATTTAAAACCTTGCTTTTTTCAAGAATACCAATGACGGAGAACCTAAATTATAACTGGATCAATCCACAACATTGAACCTTTACAAATTCAACAAATGTTGGAATAATAGTCCACTGGCTGTTTCTAAGTACATGGAGAGAAATGTCCTTACCATCTAGTGAACACATGTCAGTGATAATGTCATCCTTGATTGGCTTCAGGGCATCAAAATTATTCACTAAGAAGGTCTTCTTCGGGCTTCCAGAGATCTCATTCAGCTCTTCCTCTTCTGCACTCTTCACTCCGATTGCATAGATGATGACGCCATGGGCTCTCAGTTTTCCGGCAGGAACTTTGACCTCGTCAGTTGACTTCCCGTCCGTGATGACGATTAGGTACTCGGGGACTTTGTGCCCACGAGTTTTCACGGCTCTCTCAAACAGGTCCTCCATAAATCTCAAGCCACGTCCAGTCTCGGTACCGCCGCCGACCTGTCGGATGTCTAACACTGCCTTCTCCAGGGTTTTGCTGTCAGTGTACGTGGTCAGGTCAAACTCTAAGGTGGGCGAGTCTGCATATTTAACAAGACCAATGCGGACGTGGTCTGGGCCAATGCGGAAGGTGTGAAGGAACTCAGTTATGAATTTCTTCATGTCTGTGAAGTCGTTGGGCCAAATACTTCCTGATTGGTCGATCAAAAAGAATATGTCGGCTTCGTCTGTTTGCATACATCCTGGAGAAATAAAACAAAGAATGTTTTAGAATTGATATATTTTTGGACTAATACCATTGCAATAGTGTAGCGAGTTCTCAGTTGGTCCTGAAATCCATATCCAGCATTATAGATATTCAAGAACTGAAACGTCAACGATAACTTTTAAACTGGAAAAAAGCAGGCCCAAACCTTCTTTGATAAAAGTTCTTCTTGTGTTGATTGTAAACGACTGATGGAGGATGTTGCTGCACACGATTTTCTCCAGGGTCTTCAACAAGGTCTTCAGTTTGGTGAAACTATCGACAATGAACATATGCTTTTTCGCAGGGTGGGATGCCATCTGCACCAGCTGGGTCTTGTTTGCATCTTTGATTCCGATGGCGTAGACCGTGACCCCATCACGACGCAGGTCTGCCGCCTCCTTTTCCACCTCATCCTGAGATTCTCCATCAGTGATCACCACTGCAACCTGCTGGACGCCTTGGCTTCTCCGGCTTCCCCGATCTTTCACAAAGACTTCCTGGCGAGTAAAATTCAGCGCTAGGCCTGTTTTGGTGCCTCCTCCATGGTAGGGCAAAATCTTGATGAACTGGAGGATCTCATTCTTGTCATTAAAGGTGTCGAGGAAGACCCGGCCCTTAGGATTGTCATTGTACATGACTATGCCAACCCGTATTCTGTTTGGCTGGACGTCAAGGCGTTCCACCATTTTCTGCAGGAAAGTGCGCATCAACTGAAAGTTGGTACCACCGATACTTCCCGACTCATCCACAATGAAGACGACATCAGCTACTCTTGCCGCTAAACAATCTGTGAAAATAAATGAGGGGGTTAAGACTATGTTAAATCATTTCATAATTTTGAATTTCATAATTTCATAATTAACTGATTCACAAAAACGGATGGAATTAACTCAAACATCCAACATCACATTGACACAATTGACCTCAAGTCACTTATTGACCATTGACCATGATGATTGATAATCATCATCCTCACCTTCAATTACTTCGGCACGCTCTTCCTCAGCATCAAACGCCGCCTTCAGCACGGGCACGATGTTGGCAGACTGGTAAACGTATGGGGCAGTGGCCACTGTCTTCATCTGTTGCGTCATGCCGGAGCCGAGGCCAATGCCCATCACCGTCACCCCCTCGGACTTCAACAGGCGGGATGGTTGGTAGACGCTGTCGCTGGAGTTGGCCCCGGACACGACCACCAAGAACTGCCGGAAGCCCAAGTCCTCGCGGCTTCCTGCCCTGGTGCTGAAGAATTTATTGGCGGCGTAGGTCAGTGCGCCACCCAGGTTGCGCTGCTCGTTGGCCTGGAGACGACGCGCACGAAAACGCCGGACGTTGGCCATCAACTCCTCTCTGGTAATGTGCTGGTTGGCTAGGAATTCAACCTTGGTGTCCCGGCCGTACTGGGCCAGGCCGATGCGATGGGCCATATCTCCCACGTTGAGCTGGTTGACCAGGCGCGTCAGCATTGCCTTGATCAGCTGGAAGTCGGTCGTGCTCAGGCCGCTGTCCACCAGGAAGTAGATGTCGGAAAACTTTTGCACCAAGGCTGGAGAAGAAACAAATTGAGTAAAACGGAAGAAGTAGTCGAAAGAAGTAGTAGTATTGAAAATAGAATCATTACACATATACGTATATATATCACTCATTTTGCTACGTTTGGTTATCGATTATGTTTCAAACAAATTTGTGTGAATGATTGCATACTTGTGCGTATGTGTTTGTGTGTGTGTGTCTGGATCTGAATGCCTGCATGTGTGTGTGTGTGTGTGTGTGTGTGTGTGTTTGTGTTCATGCTGGTGTATGTGGCAGAGATTCCACCATACCAGTGTGTTTGTCCTCGACCGACACACAGAGGATCTGCAGCAGCCTGTCGGTCAGCTGCTGGAGGGCCTGGTAGCTGTTGATGCTGAACAGGAAACGCTCGTGCGGTCGGTTGGCGATGCCTTGCAGCTCTGCCGCATTGGAACCGCCGACACCGATGGCGAACACGATCACCCCCTTCTGTCGCAGCTGCCGCGCGGGCTCCAGCACGTCGTCCGACGAGTCCCCGTCTGTGATCACCACGGCGATCTGGGGCACACCCTTACCCTCCGCAGCGCGACTGCCCCCCTCTGGGGTGAAGAAGGTCTCCTGGAGGAAGGTGATGGCCTGGCCCGTGAAGGTGCCTCCCTGCCGGTGCGGGATCTTGCTCACCTGGTCCAGCAGCGAGGCCTCGTCCATGTGGTCCTTCAGCAGGAACTCCTTGTAGGGCTGGTCGCTGTACTGCGCCACGCCCACACGCACCTTGGCCGCGCCCACATCGAGGTTCTGGATGAAATTCTGGAGGAAGAGGAGCATCTCCTTGAAGCTCTCCGGGCTGATGCTGGAGGAGCCGTCCAACAGGAACACGATGTCGGCCAGTGATGTCCGAGCGCATGCTGGGGTGGAGTAAGTGTCTGAGACGGGAAAGGAATCAGTTATGTAAGCCTTTCCATTTCTTTCCCAGCAAAACACACACCTGTGTGTACTTAAATAAATCTACACATAATGTCTTTCGGTTTATTACTGGATTACGAAGCTGCAAAGTGAAATTGAAAATGTTTTAATGATAAAATAAATCTATCCGTGAGGTGAAAACCAGATGCCTGTTAGAGGGAGTTCATTGAATCCCTTGCAGGTGTGGAGTTAATCAAAAAGCTGATAAAACATGAAGAACATGAGGGTCAGGAGGTTTAACTGCGACCTTCGCGTGTACAAATGAGTTGGCTGGCAACCTTTATGTGTGGGCTTCCCTGTTGATCCTCCCAAAACCAACCTCAACAGAGAGCCAAGACAATATCTCAACCACAGACTGTATTAAAAGTAACTGAGAATTAAAGGTGTCGGAATACTTTTGCACCAAAGCTGGAGAAGAAACAAATCGAGTAAAACGGAATGACGACGTCGAAAGAAGGAGTATTATTGCAAATAGAATCATTACATATATGTATAGATATCATTTGTTTTGCTAAGTTTGGTTATCGATCATCTATCAAACTAATTTGTGTGAATGATTGCATGCTTGTGCTTGTGTGTTTGTGTGTGTGTGTGTGTGTGTGTGTGTGTGTGTGTGTGTGTGTGTGTGTGTGTGTGTGTGTGTGTGTGTGTGTGTGTGTGTGTGTGTGTGTGTGTGTGTGTGTGTGTGTTTGTGTGTGTGTGTGTGTGTGTGTGTGTGTGTGTGTGTGTGTCTGGATCGGAATGCCTGCATGTGTGTGATGTGTGTGTGTGTGTGTTTGTGTTCATGCTGGTGCATGTGTACACCGACTGTATTAGCATCAAAGTTACAAGAAAATAGCGAGCCAGAGTAATTGAGGATTAAAGAAACAGAGAATCAAAGCGAATGTATGGGAATCAAAATACAGTATGATTATCAAAATCAATCATAATGAAAGGAACTCAGAATGAAACTCAATATATGAGAATGAAAGTTACTACATGAAAGCTATAGTAACTGAGAATTATATTAACTATGAGAAACAATTTAATATGAAAATCGGAGGTACTGGTGTCAAAGTAACTGTATAATAGTCACAGTAAATATACACAAATATATGTTTATTTAAATTATTAGTTGATAATGAGTTATTGCATGAGAATTAAAGTAACTAAGAACAAGGTAGCTTTATGAGGCACAAAGCAACTGAATATCAGTTGTCTTGATTTCGCTGCTGTTGAACTAATCGCACAGAGCTAGATACGACTTTGCTAGTTTTGTTGACCCTAAAGTTATCTCAGATCCGTTCATAAAACACATCCAGGGCTTGTTAATTCAGGGCTCTAGCCTGATAACAACCCTTCTGTAGGGAAATTACACACAAGGCATCTTGGGTGGCTGGTTATTGTTAGCCGTCAGCCCATGGACAAATATTATGGTGTGCAGAGATGTGTGTGCATGTGTTGTATATGTTCCAGTGTAAATGATGACCTCGTTGTAAACCCAGAGGACGTACATCACGTGTAGCATCATGGGTCACATAACTCAACCTCTTGATGAATACCAGATGCATTCAAGTGACATGAGATACCGTAGAGGTTATAGTCGGTTCGAAGCAGCCCTCTATACCTAGCAGAGATCCCTCTTCAAGGTTAATTCTTAAATCCCAACGGGTGTATGGAGTTCGTTCCTTGGCCAACATCATTTACTCTGCAATACCCTTCAGGAACTTCAAACCTAAAGGTTAACTAACATATTGGTATCATGGGCTAGACTCTGAGCTGATTTTGAGTTGACCCTTTCAACCGTTCACAATACCTTATTCTCATTCGTCAAGCCTGTGTCGACATCCCGGCCTTAAAAAACGGTTGTGCGTCTGACTGGAGACAAAGGGCGGCGTTACCTTGCAACACAAGGGAGAGCTGTCCACGTGCCTCCTCCACGCTAGTGCACAGCGTCTGCGCCACACTCAGCGAGATGCCCTGCAGGGCGCCGAAGTCTGACACACTGAACACGTGCTGGAGGTGTGGCGCGCTTGCAATCTCCCGCAGCTGTTCCTCATCAGCGTCCTTGATCCCCACGGCATACAAGATAACGCCCCTTTTCTTCAGCGCCGTGGCCTGCTGCAACACGTCGTCCTGGGACATGCCGTCCGTGATCACGACGGCGACCTGCGGTACGTTGCTCTCCGCGCGACTGCCGGCGGCCGCGGTGAAGTGCTCGGCCAGCAGGAACCCCAGGCCGCGGCCGGTGTTGGTCCCTCCGCCGCGGAACAACAGGCCGCTGATGTACTCCAGGACGCCCTGCTTGTCCTGGAAGGTCTTCAGGTGAAACTCAGTGTGCGGGACGTTACTGTACTGCACCAGGCCGATGCGCACGTGGTTGGGGCCCACGTCGAAGCCCTGCACCACGGTCTTCAGGAACTGCCGCACCTGCGCAAAGTTCTTGTTGCCAATGCTGCTGGAGCCGTCCACCATGAACACGATGTCGGCCACTGCCTCTTGAGTGCAGACTAAGATCAGGAGGGAGACCTTTGGTCACTTTTTTGTCAAGGTGTTGCAGGCGCGTCAGGAGGTGTTGACCTCAGGGTGAAGAGGCGGATGCTCCGAGTGATCAGCCATGAGAGTGGAGTGGTGGGCTTGCACAGGGCTTGTTGTGATGAGGGGACATTCGTGGAATGTGACGTGTCTTAGGGTTGCAAACCGTTGTTTTTTTTGAAGGAGGAGGAGAGTGGTGAGGAGGGAATGTGGGTGGGTGACAGTGACAAATGCAGTTCCCATCGATAGGGGTGGGGGTGTCAGGGTAGCGTGCCGTGAACCGTGCAACAGTGTGTGTAGGACTTTAGGAAGCAGTGCTGGGCTGACATGATGCTCAACTGGGAAGTGTGTTGAAGAGATATCGCTAGCTGGGCGGTAGGAGGTTTTCCAAATGCTGCTATAAATCTGGAGGATCTGCTGACAGCTCACCATGCAAACCACTAAAGGCGAGCCCTGTATTTGGCGTCGCACCCTAAGCATTGACATTTAAGTCTTGCTTAGGTCTTGCGACATACTCGTGCGATTGGATTTACGGTTGATGATATTTTATTTCAGCAATATGTTTTTTATAGACTGGATATCAAAATCAACAATATCAAGATTACGCCTAGCAACCATATCTGTCTTTCAGTTAAGCGCTTCGAAGAACACTATACTTCTTTGCAGGGCTGAGAGATTTTGCTTGCGTCACAGAAACAAACTTAAGACCTTAGTTTATTAATAAAAAATGTATTTTATAGAAGTGACGGTTCTTAAGCCACGCTACAACGCTTATACCAGGGACCATTGGCTCTTGAATCAGATGAATGTGCTTACATGTATGTGTGTGGATAAAGAAATAAAACTTTGTGCTCAGTGGCATGACATTGATGCCTTTGAAAGAAAACATGGGTACCAAGTTATGCTTGCGTTTCTGTGTGTGTGTGTGTGTGTGTGTGTGTGTGTGTGTGTGTGTGTGTGTGTGTGTGTGTGTGTGTGTGTGTGTGTGTGTGTGTGTGTGTGTGTGTGTGTAAATGTGCGTCTGTGTGTTTTATGTCTTTCGGAGGGAGAGATCGAGGCAAGGAGAGGAACAGATGTGAAGTGAGGAAAGATCTAACGCCGGTTGATGGTTCATTCTGCCATGCAGGAGGTGAGGTCATCACGGGCTAATCGCACCCACCTGTTCGCTGGGCGGCGTTGCCATGGAAATACACGGCGGCCGTGATGATGAGGACGAGGAGGAAGACCCGTCTCTCCGCCATGTTCGCACGTTCCTCTCAAGAACTTTCCTGAGAGAGAGATGGAAAGAGAGAGAAAGAGAAATATATGGATAGAGAGAGAGACAGAGAGAAAGAGAGAGAGAGAGAGTGAGAGAGAGAGAGAGAGAGAGAGAGAGAGAGAGAGAGAGAGAGAGAGAGAGAGAGAGAGAGAGAGAGAGAGAGAGAGAGAGAGAGAGAGAGAGAGAGAGAGAGGGAGAGAGAGAGAGAGAGAAAGAGAGAGAGAGAGAGAGAGAGAGAGAGAGAGAGAGAGAGAGAGAGAGAGAGAGAGAGAGAGAGAGAGAGAGAGAGAGAGAGAGATGAAAAGAGAGAGAGACAGAGTGAGAGAGAGAGAGACAGAGAGAGATGGAAAGAGAGAGCGAGAGAGAGAGATGAAAAGAGAGAGAGAGAGACAAAGAGAGAGATGGATACAGAGAGAGACAAAGAGAAAGAGAGAGAGAGAGAGAGAGAGAGAGAGAGAGAGAGAGAGAGAGAGAGAGAGAGAGAGAGAGAGAGAGAGAGAGAGAGAGAGAGAGAGAGAGAGAGAGAGAGAGAGAGAGAGAGAGAGAGAGAGAGAGAGAGAGAGAGAGAGAGAGAGAGAGAGAGATGGATACAGAGAGAGACAAAGAGAGAGAGAGAGAGAGAGAGAGAGAGAGAGAGAGAGAGAGAGAGAGAGAGAGAGAGAGAGAGAGAGAGACAGACAGACAGACAGAGAGATACAGAAAGAGAGAGAGATGGAAAGAGGAGATAGAGAGAGAGACAGAAACAGAGAAATATATGGATAGAGAGAGAGAGACCGAGAGAAAGAGAGGGAGAGAGTGATTGAAAGAGAGAGAGACAGAGAGAACGACAGAGAGAGAGATGGAAAGAAAGGTGGAGAGAGAGACAGAAACAGCGAGAAATATATGGATAGAGAGAGAGAAAGAGAGAAAGAGAGAGAGAGAGATATTGAGACATATGGAGAAACATGGGCACAGGAAATGTATCACCATTCCTGCTGCATCCAATATGACTAGAGAGTCTGTTCTACAATTATTCTTATGACTAGGTATTGTTCATGCATTGCACGTCCCCAAAGAGTGTACACTTGAAATTATGGGATGGTGGAGCGTAAGGTTGTGCAAGGTGTATGATGTTTATGAAGTGCATTGGAAATACTCACGCAAACGTGCACAAACACACGCACACACATGAATACAATATGCACACATACACACACTATTAGAACTAAAACCGACAAACACACACCAGCACATCCGAGCGCAAACATGCACAAAACACTTATGTCCTCATCATACTAAAGTTATATTACCTAATCAAGCTTTGGATGGAGATGTGGAAGTGATAAACTCCTTTCTAATTTATTGTATAACTCATCTTCCTCTCTGAATGACATGAATACCACAGGGAGCAGGCAAGCACCAGACCCACTAAATCATCTCTCTCTGCTACGACTTCTGAAGACAGACCCACAACCCCAACACATCTTCATCAGGAATTGGTGTGTTGGTGTGTGTGAGCTCTGTGCGAACCCATGGAACTTTGTTTGTGTATACATGCTTGTATAAGTGAATGTATAGTATTTTGCATTTATATCTGTAAGCGAGTGTTTGTTTATTAGATCAGTGTGTGTGTGTGTGTGTGTGTGTGTGTGTGTGTGTGTGTGTGTGTGTGTGTGTGTGTGTGTGTGTGTGTGTGTGTGTGTGTGTGTGTGTGTGTTTGTGCATGTTAGTTTGTTGTGGGGACGTGTGGATGTTTTTGTGAATAATTGCGTGTGTCTGTTCATGCTTCCATGTGTGACTGCCTGATGTGTGTTTGATGTGTTGTGTGTGGGTGTGCGTTTAATGGGAACAATGTGGCCGTGACAACTACAATGTTCTCTGGCGACCTTTTGAAGTGGAGAGGGTGGGATTCAATTAATTATTCAGGAAGTAGGATCAGGTTTCTCCTAGGAATGCGACCTACGACCACAAACCCAAATTCATAATGACCTTCTCAAGCAGCTAGGAGTAACAGTATGTGGAGGTTGGTCGTCGAGGCTCAGAGAGAAACAGCTCTTCTTCCAAAGTCCACACATGTTATATAGTAGAGTGGTGCCGACTAAAGTACAGTAGGGTTATAAGGTTTATAATAGAGCAACGTAAATTGGAGTATAGAGCATAGTAGAGCAGGATCAAATGTACGGCAGTATCGAGTAGAGTATAGCAGGGTTGAAGTAGTAAGAGTTGAGAAGATCGGAGTAGACTTTTACATGATGTAGAGCACAGTAGCAGAGAGCAGTAGAGACATGGCTAAGGTGGTTCCTTAAAAATTGTGTTTTAAACCTTTGGAGGTACCTCAATTTTGTTTGGATTTGTACAGGGTTTATATTTAGACTTATTTTAAATCAGCACGCAATGATCAGCATATGTCTTTTGGCTTGGTATACATGTTTATTTTGTGACCTGACGTTACCATGAGTTTCTGAACGGTGAGTATAGCATAGAGTAGTGTTTCCAAACCTTCCTGGGGCCCTGACACACCAACGATCCCAAACAGCAATTAAAACAAGCTGTATTATTATATTTAAGATCAAACTTTTTAATCTAAACCTAAGATTGCTACAAACACATTCTATGTATAGAGATGGTTGCTATGATACCATGCAATGCCAACAGTAAAAACCGTTGAGGTTTAATAACTGTGATATATGCAGAAGAGTTTCCATGAAGTCCACAAAAGTTATTTGAATTGTAACATTAACTGATAAAGCTAGAAAAAGTAGCTGGCCTGCTACTACACAGCAGCTAAGGTAAAACCTGATGCACTCCCACTTAACTTTGTGAACTTTGTAAACAGCCTATGCACACCAGTTGAACATTGAACATCCGCAGCCACATGCGTAGCATAAATATGAGACTCCACATACAGTTCAACACCAGCTGTTTTTGGTCACGTAAATCTACTGGCTAATACGACTGGATAGTTCGGAGGCTGTTTATATCATACGCAGTGCTAGGATCCGGTCCAGACATTAACAAATGTTACAGAGAGAGAGAGAGGGATTAACGATGGCATGTATGCTACGCTACACAAGCAAGCCAGCTACTGTTAGTGGCTCTCTTCTTCTACAACTTGATCATGATTTGAGTCGCTATTATAGAAAACTGTGCTTTGAAAATGTTAAGGGCAACATGAAAATCGAAATCACCCAGTGCAAGATGGCAAGGTTTAACATTCCAATTTTTTGTCTGTAACCAATAGTCAGTAAACATGGCATCATCTGTTTTGAGTCCAATCCTGAATGACACCCCTCATACATTTTATCTTGCCCTCAAATTATAGTAAACAACTTTAACAAGGACAGATTAGTTCACTATGTGTTGCACCATCCATTTTGATTAAAAAAATATATTCTTCTTGGCATTCTAAAATCAGACAATGCCTTTACTTTATCAAGACTCTCTATTCTCCTGTCAGAGTTCTGGACCGTGGAGAACATGGATGAGTTATGGGGTGCTGTGACAGGCATTTTCATAACAACAGTTAAAGGGAGTTTGGCCAGCAGGGTATATGGACGCTAAAAAGGGAAAGTAAGCACTGTCGCCCATCAGATAGTAGTCCTGCTCTCAAGTACTACCACTATAGCGCACATTAGTAGTCTTTACTATTAGCTCAAGGCTTATGCAAATAAAAAACGCCATGGATATAGAAGTAATTATGGACAGACAGACAGAGTGAGAGACAGACCCTACCCTCCATTTTGAACTTAATGTGTGCCAGCAAACAAAGGAATTAAATATTATATTACTATCCTTACTTCCAGAAACACCTCTGCAGCCTTAACATCCAAATGTCTATTGATTTTGGACTGTAAGTGTCCCCAGAACAGGAAGTGAAATTGCTCACCAGAGCTAGTGCCCATCTGTCTACGTTTACCTTAAATTATGCAATTTCCTGTGATCTGGATGCTCCAGACGGGTCTAACCAGCACAAAGGAATTTAAAGAAGTGATGTGCCATCCCTCTCTCTCTATCTGTGTGAGTAAAAATTGTTTGTGCATGTTAGTGCTTTGAGAGCTGTACTTTCCTTCCACCCTGTTATATCCAGCTTACCTCCTCTCTCTCTCTCTCTCTCTCTCTCTCTCTCTCTCTCTCTCTCTCTCTGTTTCTCTCTGTCTCTCTCTCTCTGTCTCTCTGTCTCTGAATTTGCTGAAATGCAGAATATTATTATAAATGACATGAAGATATGAAATTTCATAAAACAGGATGAGCAATACCTGCACCAACTCCGTGGAAACCAGTTGTGTACAACCGGTCTCCACAGGGACATGTAAAGGGTTTGGACCCCCCAACCATTTTTTCTTCTCAGCGCCAAACCCCGTAAACATTGCTCTTGAAACAATGACGGGATCCAGCGCTGGGGTGCACAGCTTTACCGTATGTGAACGCCAACAAGCACAGCCGTGTACATGCACACACGCACGTGTGTGTGTGTGTGTGTGTGTGTGTGTGTGTGTGTGTGTGTGTGTGTGTGTGTGTGTGTGTGTGTGTGTGTTTAAATGTGTGTGATAGGTCTCTAGCTTGGAAGCAGGTCTGTGTATGTTCACCAGTCACAAAGCTGAGTCCCCTGACCTAAAGGGCCGGGGGGCTCGCTCTAATTGTATCCATCTGAATGTAATCAACGTGAGGCCTAGGAATGAGTGTTGCTCTAAGATGGACTATTGCACGTTAGTTTCCCGTTTCTGAGAGACGGATAAAGAGAGCTTGATTTGAAAGTAGGAGTGGGCCCCAGTCGTTGGGAGTCTGGCCTCTTTCAGATCTGAAATGAAGTTGGACGTACAGAGATGGCCGGCTTGGATGGTAATCCATCTGCGGAGATACATATTCCTCAGGCTGTACCTCTTCAAGACTCAAGCCCCTCAAGGCTCCATCTCCTCTAGGCTCTACCTCCTCAAGGCTCTCCCTCCACAAGACTCTACCTCATCAAGACTCTACCTCAACAAGGCTCTAACTCCTCAGGCTCTCCCTCCTCAAGAATCGACCTCCTCAACCATCAGCCATGCAGTCTCTTTAGGAAGCGAGAACTGTTAGGGGGCAGACCTTGGCTCTGGGCCACCCAGTCTCATCAACAAGGCAAATAATGTTGACCCGGATGGGTTGAGAGATTTCGAGCCCCACATCTTGACGGCACATCTTTGAGAAACAATGGGAACTCTGGTAGGCGTGTGACCTATTCGAGGGCATAGATTCACCCTCTATGGAGCATGCCATTCTTAATTGCAGGACTTAATGGCAGCCAGTTTATTGGAATAAACTGGGAGACGTGAAAAGCTTACTGGGAGAAATGGAAAAGGATACTGGGATAGGTAGCTTGAGGTAGGTTGACAAGTCCATTCATTCGGGCCAAAGCAAACCGTATTTTATTCCAGAGTTCACAGGCCCAGATTTGACCTGTACAGTACAATAACACCACCAAACACCACCCAACTCAACCTTATCAGGAAAGACCAAAACGGGGCAAAAAAAAGGAAAAATCCTTGAAGGAAACAAAGAAAACCCTTAGAAGAAAGGGGCCCCTAGGCTGGCAGCTTTGCAAGGGGATTGATCCCATGTGGCAAGCAAAGTACCATCGTAAAAAAAAAACACGTTTAAAGGGAGAAACACAAGTGTTGGGTAAAATAAGGTAAACATTTTCCAACACGTCCGTTCAACTTGGTCTTATACATTCTAGAAATGGCACCCTCAGGCTACAATGTTAATTGGTTGAATATGGTATATACACTCATTTCAGGGTTAGGGGTTTGGTTTCCACTGGGGCCACCCATGTTTAGAAATGTCTGCCCTCCCTGTATTGTTACTGTGCTGTGTTTTGATTTGAGATAACATCCACCATATGGGTCAAATGTCGCTCACATGACAACAATCAAGGCCATTTGATTTAAATTGGAGGAGAACCATGTGTTCTCCTGACACTCATATGAGCCGATCGGAAAACTTATCAATAAGCTCAGGTGATATGCATTTCGTTGAATCCTTAACATTTCACAGGATCCATTTAAATAAACAAGTGGGATCCTCGTCATGGCTTGAGGCTAAACAGTATGCATGAGATACAACGACGATTGTCCTCCACCTCTCCATGACTGCTCCAGTCCCTTCTGCAGCTAATCAACCCACGACCTGTTCAAGGTCACTCCGCCCCTGTCCATCAACACAAATACACGTGCTGACACTTTAACGAAAACCCAAACACCCTCTGAATCCCCAGCTGGTTGGTGTAACCTCCGCTTGTCAAGCACACTTATTTCCCCAACCCACCTCCAAGACCCAAACCCCCATTTGAACCTGGCCTCGGCCTTTGTTGGACGCCATCTCACGTCCTCACAGAACACAAACTCTGCGGATCTCCCTGGTGTTTATAATCCCCTCTTGGTGATAAGTCCTGTTTGAAAGGCGGTTGTTTATGCGTTGGATAATCTAAACACAGATCTGGTATTTAGATGTATAGGAACGAGGGAGGGGCCCGTTCAACTGGCCAACACATGCATACCCCCTTTACTTGCTGCTTTGGTTGTGAAACCCAACACGTGCATATAGCACTCAGTAAAAAAAGTCTAAATAATACACCTTGATTGATTACAGCCTGAGCTTGTATTGCTCACACGGTTCATTTGAATCTATCGCTGAGTCTGAAAGAATTGATACAGGTTCAATTTTGTTACAAGAGTCATGACAAATCCTTAAAGCACTTAAGCATCGTTAATCAGAGCACTAGTGTTGAAGTGCTGCTCAATGAATAATCAAATTATGAATTATCTAATCATTGTAGAGAGTAAGGCTTATTTGAGTAAACCTCAGGGAAAGCTTCATGTTTGGAATTTCATCCAAACAAGTTATTGGATGAACTTGCCCATGTTCTCATTATTATGAGCAGAGCGAGCTGGGAGTACATCCCTCTGGAGACCAGTGACACCAGTGCTCTCCCACAGAAAAAACGGTTGGTTTTCTGCTATTCAAATCCATCAGCCACTGGGGTTTGCATTGTAGAATCTAAAGTTGATACCTTCTCTGACTGCAGGACCTGACAGATGGAGCCCTGTACCTGGTAAGCAACAGCAAGGGTCAAATGCTGATGAACAGAATAACAAATAACACTAATGACAGTCCAAACAAAACCAGGATTGTATACATGATACGTGATACACCTCTTAACGCGATGCAAAAACAGCTTCGCTGTTCTGAGGTATTTTAAAGAGATGAATGAACCAGGCCTATGCATTTATATGTTTCTCTTTTAACCAGTCCATCTGTATTTAATTTCTGTAATGGCTTTCTCCTACTCACATGTCTCTCAAGGTTTTTTTAAACCAGACCTCAACAGCAACAGCATGATGCATGATGTTGATGATGATGATGTTTTAATGTGGAAAACTTCACTGTTGATTGGTAAATTTACTTTTCAAATATTTTATAGTAACTTAAGTCTTACTTAGCTTTCATAAATAGTGTGTTTTATGCTACTGTTGTATGAAAGCCCATTCCACATCTTTGACCACCCTTTCCATGACGGGAAGGTGTGGTTTTTTGTGCTCCTTCTGAAGGTTTTCATGTCCTTTAAAAAGCGTAGGGTTAAGGGGGTGTTGTATAATTTGGCCTGTGAAGCCATTTGAGACAGTTACTGGTTAAAGGTACTCTGTAAGAATCAGAAATTCATTCTCATGACTCCTTTGGCTGTGAGGGAACTTCAGCCTGCTCGATCTCTTTAATTTAGAGGATAATACAAACTAGGGTTATACAAAGGTTACTATAGGGTTACAGGGTTGCTATACATTTCAACTAGGGCACTTTAAAGAACATTTTAAGACAGGGGTCTCAAACTCGCGGCCCGGAGGCCAATTGAGGCCAGCGGGATGATATTTTGTGGCCCTCTACTTGACATCAAAGTTTAGTGTTATTGTCAAACGCACATTTATGCCACACTTTTTTATCACTTGTGATAGGGTGACCAGATGTGCCGGTTTTGCCGGGACAGTCCCAAAGGACGCTAAAATGTCCCGGTTTCCACCAACCACTATGAAATGTCCAGTGTTGTCAGCGATTACATATCACGTGATCTAATTATAGCCCGATCATTAACTTTGATTGGGTCAGTTGTGCTCCTTTTTTCTGTGGAATACTTGATGCGGCCCAGCCTGACCCAGACTCTACCTCCGGCGGCCCCCAGGTAAGTTGAGATGGAGGCCCCTGCTTTAAGATGTCCCTGCCTTCCTTTTGCCCAAGAAAACCATCCTGGTTAAAGTGAAATATAAACCAGCCAACTGACTGTTCTCCGCAACAGAGAAAGTCGCTGAACGTATATTTTTTCATATTAAATGACAACATGTAAAACCCTACCCATAGTCCCTTTAGAGCCTATATTAATAAAATAGACTTGTGAGCAAGTGAAGACCCAGGGTATTATTTTTCTAGTTCCAGACCCTAAATACCCACTAACTGTTTCAAAATGTAAGTAAGTAATTTTTTTCAGCATTTTCTTGTTGGCAGGACTTTAAAGACAATTTGCCGACCGGATCTGTGTGGTCATAGCAAGCAAACAACACGGCAACTCCCATCGTGAATAATGAGAATTGTGTGATTTTTAAAGTCTCTGGATTCAGCTGTTCAAGCTGTTTTGAAAAAAAGAAAGAAAAAATGGCTCAGAAATCATCCAAAGAGAACGCCCCTTTCCAAATAGTTATCAACTTGGTGATGATACTAAGGAGGAAACAATAGACTATAAAATTCAAACTTGAACTTTTATCAGACAACCATTGTTAGTACCAACCTCTACCCATAATGCACGTCGTAGCCACATATGGAAACCACATTGTACAATGCTTTCATGATCAATTGTATTGTCCTGTAGTACATATGGTTCATATAACTGTTTCTAGACCATAATAGTACATTTTCTCAGCACAAAATATCTGCCTGGAATTGGAGGCATAGCTGGAATACTGCCAAACACTAAAACTACACATCTGAACCTCCAGAGCACAACCAACGGCACATGGTGTCCCCTTTGAAAAGCTGAACCCAAAGATGGAAGAAAATCATGCCATGGTCAACACAATGATTTATTAAATGTATGTAAAAAATCTACAACTTTCCTTTTAAATATTGTTAAAACTGAGCTTATATTTTTGCAGCTAGCATGCATTAACAGGGAGCAGTATCAGGGATTGTGTTGTCAGTTAACATGCTAGTAAAAAAAATAAAAGAAAAAGAAAATTATAATCAGCTAAAATCCCAGCAAATGGTATTGTTTTAGCCGAATATTCCAGAAACATAGAACATTCATTGTTTTAGTGGCTAATGTGGTATTAGCATGGATTGTTTTAGCTGCTATTATGCTTGTGACAGGGGTATGTGCAGTGCATGGATGTCAATGACTGCATGTTTTTGCTCCTTCCATTACATGGGTAATCTTTATAGACTAAACATCTGCTCTACAAAGATTGTGGGCGTTTGGGTTCCACAGGCTGCCCAGCCGGTCCAGTGTGGGCGGAATCGTTCTCATGCTCACTGCGTGAAGTCATGATAGAGGGACCTTAATTAACCACAATTCGGTAGACTACAGATAGACTACGAGTTGGTACGGTCCCCGAGAGAGGTGCATGGCAAGTTGATTTAACTATTAGTCCACCTTGTGAAATGATGAAATTATAGAATCTGGCAAGATAGACATTTGACAGCTGTAGAGACGAAATGCTGAATGTTCAAATATAAAATATTACACTTTGTTAGAGTAGCCTAACTATGTGTGTGTGTGTGTGTGTGTGTGTGAGAGAGAGAGAGAGAGAGAGAGAGAGAGAGAGAGAGAGAGAGAGAGAGAGAGAGAGAGAGAGAGAGAGAGAGAGAGAGAGAGAGAGAGAGAGAGAGAGAGTATTAAGCACCAGAGTCAATTTAGTGTTGGCTCTGGACAGTTTTGTCAACGACTTGATACATTATGTTGAAATGACTTGCCAAGAACCCATCGCAATTAGTTTTACAGTAATTGTCTGGGCTGGTTCTGTCTTTCCCAACACTGATTAAGCGAAATTGAGTCTAACCACAGCATGCCCTAAAGAGGAAACAGATGCAGGAGGGATCTCACAGCCGTGGGGCGCAAGAAACGGCAGATCAAACCATCAGCCTTTGACCAATCTAATCATCTATCGACTGACTTTTCGTTTGTAAAATGTCCAAAGCCCTCCAATTGCTTGTATTCAAATCCATTTTAAATGTTGAATAGACTTTTACCAAAAAATTGCAACAATCAACTACTAATCTCGCGGTGCAACAAAGATCATCGCATAACGGCCAGCAAATCAATCAACACCTCACAAACTGTTTTTTTACTGCAGTGACTCCCGCGATTTTGGAGAATACGGATTAATTATTAAGGTAAAAAAAAACAATTTCAGAAAATTCTGATTTGATTGGTGTTAACATTTAGCCAACACAGTAATGTTGTTCATCATATTTGATGATGTTGCTGTCTCTTTAGATAAATGAGTGTAGGTATATCCTACAAAGTTATTTCTTCCAAATTATCTACCGTTCAATATCACGGGACGGTTAAACCATTAAAAATGTATATCATTATCAATCGTTTGCATCTGGCAGTTTTCACTTATAATCCCAAAGCCTATAAAAAACTAAAAGCGCAGGTTTTGTGGTGAAAAAAAGCTCGATCACTCATGCATTTCGTTAAAGTTTGATCTCATGCATTAATTTCATAGATACAAATCATCAGCTCATTTGGTCCACTTACGGCTTGGTGGGTGTGTGCGTCCTCGTTGCGCGCTGAGCCCGGAGTGCCGTGTCTGTCCATGTAAGGGAAGTCCGCAGTATGAGGTCCGAGCCACGCCCCCCCCCCAACGGCACCGACTCTTTTGGATGGGTAGGTTGTACTGACCGGAATAGCGTCAAATTCTTCCAAAGCAGTGCACCTCCGCCCGTTAGCGCATTCAAAGTCAGCCGCGGTCGATATGGGGGGATGCGCGCAGAGTTGGAAGAGTTTTCCTCGGACCACGACGTGCGTTAAGGGTGTGCGGGTTGAGGTCGGAGAGGGGTTCTTTCAAGTGTATATTGTTTTTTTTGTTTTTGTTTTAATAAGTTCCGCCAAAATCCAACCATGTCCATTATTGATAATCGATGCTTATTCGTAGCTGAGCAATAAATCAGGGGCAGCATCGAGCTTGGCTCTACCAGCTGAAGACAAGGAGGAATGGGGTTCGACCTGTCTAGAGAGGAGGTCGACGAACATGCACATCAGAGAAGCAGCCATCCAGGAAGAGATGACATGATTTACAGATGACATTCGTACAGAAACATGCCTTTCTGGAAAAAGCTCTTGCTTCATTTCAAGGCTATAGGCCTTGAAATTAGTCTCTGAAACGTTGTTTATGAAAAAAATATTAAAATAAATAGCCTAATCTTTATTTTTCGCCATTGATCTATTAGAACTTTTGTGTCACAGAATGTTTATCTAATTAATAGATTACGCTCTGGTCAGGGTCTTCGTTTATAGCTTTGTTTGACAAATTACGCGTGTGCGTGTGCGTGCAGGCCAGGGGCTTTGTAGTGTCGGGAAAAGTTTACTGGGTACCCAGGGCCCCAATGGGGTAATGTCCCTTTGAAAAGTCTGGGATGGAAAGTTGTTCTTTGTTTGCCAATTATTTTTTAGTACCGATTGTACCGATAGATTGTGTGACAAAACGGCTCACTGTCAGCCCTTACAGAAGGCGCAAAATAGTTTAGCCCATCCCTGAACGAGGATTCCCCAAAACAGTGACTAATCGTGAGTCGAGTGACTGCTAATGCCCGAGCGCTAATTTGCACCTCATTTGGAAATCGGGGACACAAAATAAAGAAAAGGAATCAGAAACAAGGCAAGCTGAGGGAAAACCGATTTATTTCATAAGAAAGAGGAGTTTAAGAATGGTTTAAGAAGCATAGTTTAAAAAAGGTTTAAGCTAATATCAACAGTTTAAGATTGAAGGCAGTCAGTGCTAAATCTAGCCTGGAGTATAATCATATTGTCTAACATGAATTTATCAATAATATTAGTTATCAGCATTATATCTACAATGCCATATGACATATATATATAAAATAAATAAAATACCTCACAAATAAATAGAATTAAAATACAGAACTTTTATGTTTATTTATGGAATTGTATTGTTGTTGTATGTATTAATAAGGTTGTTCAATGATTTAAAGGCAATGGGATTGATAAGGTAAAACACAATCAATACACAATTGTACACAATACAATCCATAGAAAATGTACATCCTTCATTGTGAAAAAAACAGAATAAATCATGTAAGAATATAAATTCTTTCCTTCTGCAATACTTATTGTTAGGTTGACACAAACCAATTTTTTTGAAGAAAGAATAGTAGGCCAGGAACAAAAGATAACATTTAACCAAAAAAAGGAATATAATTTTTTCGCAATATAGAACCGCAATCCATATAATATTGGTGCTCAAAAACCATTGAGATATCATGTTGTGAGCACCCTGGCTTTTCCTGTCCCTATTTAACAGTTGGCCATGGAAGCAAGGCCTTTTATGGCCAAGCAGAGGACGAGTGGCCGCGGCTGGTAGCTCTCGCTGAGCTTCGTCTTCAGCACGTCTCCGTCTCTCTGCAGCTCCACTCCACAGGAGCTGAACAGCAGCTCTGTCAACTGGAAGGTCTCCCCGGTCAGGGGAGCGAGGTCATCACTGCTCAAAGACATCTCCCCATTTTCGATCACACACTGCACCTGAGACATGTGTGAGGACACGACATCATCACATCAAAAATTTGCCCTGAACCCTAAAAAAGGTTTCAGAGGTAATTGGTTCAATATTCCACTCCTGTCCGGCTCAAGCATGGCCTTAACACTGCACGGCTGCCCCAATGTTTGAACTCAGGGTATTGTACAAACACTTTGGATAAAAGGGTCCACCAGATGGCATGATTATACATTGTATTACTATATAATATTCAGCGGAGCAATGTAATGCATACCAGGAGCGCCAGGGATCTCAGCACTCGGGGAGTGCAGCTCGACATCAGGACAGCAAGACCGTCATCCGGCATTTCTGAAACACCGGGTGTGACCATTTAACACTAAGATTTAGCATGAGATGTGGCACAGCAACTACTGTGCAGCTGCTATGCTACAAATTACGGTGAAGGTCAGGCCCACCTACCAGCCAGGGCGCTGGTAACGAGGTGAAATGCACCGAGAGGACTGCTGGAGTCCTCCGTCTCCAGTCCGTTGTCTTCGTCAGACAGGACATCCAGCATGACCTGGAGGGCCTGTCTCTGAGGCTCTATCTCAACACAGTCCAGAGAGGGGCGTTTGCCATCGAGCATCTGGCTTAGCTGAGAGAGAACAAGAGCACATCCACAAATACAAACATTAAATAGACAATACAAATACAAATAAAAATGATATATACAATGACTGGAGATCTTACCACCCTCTCCAGTAGATGGACTGCCCCGCACTGCATCATGACAGAAATGAGGCGCTGGAGCAGAGAGGTCCTGATAGATGCTTTGAGACCCGAAAGCAGTGCAAAGTTACGACTCAGCGTGGCCACTTCTGCAAATCGATCATAAATAGAAGACGTAATTAAAAAAAAGCTCATTCGACATCATGTACACAAAATAAACTGTGGTTCCAAATCACTTCTATTCAATTTTGAACTACATCTGCAATTGTACCTGAAGCTTTTATTAAAAGTTATCTTGCTATCAGTAATATCAGCTAGTCTTGGCAAAGCTGTTCTTCTCAGCACAAATTGTTTGCTTAAAGGAAGGGTATGGACCAGGTATTAGATGCATTGTACAGTAAACTACAATCTACTATATTTTTCGGAACCATTGAAGACACGTTGAGTATTCATAAAAACAATCGATACATTATGCTAATCTGTGAATCACCAATAAAGGATATACACATTCATGAGATCATCTTGGAGCACAGGTTCTGAGCTTTACAACTTGAAAAATTACCTTCTAAAGACCTCTTGCAACTCATCAATGCAAGCAGCCCAAATAGCTCTACAGCCCTTTCAACATTACAGTCTGCTTAAGGGTGTGGTCTGAAAGGACTGATGGCTGACTGTGAAAGACACCACAGCTTATCCCTACCCTCTGTTAGCCAGGTACAGCCGGGTGGGTACCAGTCATCTGTCTGGAACGTCACAGGAGGAATGGATTTCTCAGACATGAAATCCAGGCCTCAAGGGTGCGCGGGGGAAAATATGATAGGAGTTTCTTTTCAATATCATAACAAAAATATTTTGACAGAACTGTGAAACATTTTGTGGCTCTTTGCAGACCTTCAACCAATTTACTAGTATCATGCCGTTCACTCACCAAAGTCTCCTTTGGGTTTCACTATTAGTACATTTTGCTTGTAAGCGATGGTCGTATGTGGTTGTATAGTCAGTTCCGAAGATCTTTCTTTCGTTAAGCTTGCATTCGCTTTAAGGCACATCTAAAAATATATAAACATTAGCAGGAATATATAAACATTAGCAGGTAGACATTAGCTTAAGGAAATGGTCATGCGTGTTGCTATTGGTGTTATGAATCATAAGGCAGCCACACCTAAAACATGTAGTGTGCGTATTCCTATAATATATTCCTAATAATAATTGTATTGTTTAATGCAACTTCCTTGTTGTTAGACTTGTCTAAATGATCTAGTTCTGAAAATAATTGCTGTCTACAGTAAGTGAACCGACTACACATTGCTAAGAGAACCCTTCAGTAAGAACAAGTGCTATTAGTAGTTACGATGCTTGATGCTGTATCGGTAAATACTCAGAATCGGCCGATACTCAAGTTCAGGAATCTGAGTCAGGAAAAAAATGTCATTGGAAAATTTGCTATTGATCTAATCATCGATAGAGAACACACAAAGCACTCAGCCCTTTCACTCATATGTACTATATTTACAAAGGGAAATCACTCTTGCATTTGGCCGCTCCGTATACCCACATACCTTAAGGACCATGTGCCTAATCTGGCCTCCTAGACTGTTTGCCAGTTCGTCATTCTGACTAATTGTTGATGTCTGAGTCGTCACAATCTTCTGCGTCACGAGTCCAAACACAGCCCCATCTTTCTCTCGAGCCTGCTTGATCAGGCTGTGATCCATGTCGAGGAACCTAGCCAGGAAAGTTTGTTTGTTGCTTTTTACTAATTATTGTGCATTTAAAATATGATTGATATGATTTAAATGCAAACATAAATAATGACATCACAGACCATGTTAGTAATCAACCAAGTCTTTTTCCTTGCAGCACTTCAAGGTGGAACAAAGTTGAAAGGTAAGTTTTCCCCTGATAACGTCCCTGTTATGGTTGGATTAGGAGACATCTTACCTGCCTTTGGAATCTTTAATTAGCTGCGGCAAATTTAGATCTTCTTTCTTCAAGCTGCCAAAGGAAATGTTGTGCTTTGAAGTGCCTTTATGTTCCACTACCAGTTGAGCAAGTTCAGGATGCAAGTTGGCCTCCAAGCCTGCCTGGTATTTTTCACTCCCACTTTGAGTGTAGTTTGCGAATTCTGTCAGTGTGACAGCTGTCGTTGCACAGTATGCACAAAAATGCAGTTATTATAAACCAACCATAGATAGGTAAAATTAGAAAGAAAACATTTTTAACTGCAAATGAGAATATTGTGAGTTATGCATACCTGGCTGTATCAGTGTGTCACCGATTAAGATGTCATTAAGGGTAAAACCAGTGGCAACATATTTGGTTTTCTGAAACAGCAATCCACCCTTTTGCTTCCTCACGATTGACAAAACATTAAAAGAGTCATTGCAACTGGATACTGGAATCAGATTGCCGGTGGGATCCACTTCCTCTAAAAAATGTGCAGTAGCTTTTGCAAACATCTCTGAGCTGGTAAAACCTGAAAGTGCAATGTTGACAATTTTTTCTTACTATTGTTTTTTTCTTCATAGACAACCTACTAGTGCAGCATAAGAGCATCTTTTTCTGTGCTGGTCTGAAATTTAGCATGGATTAACTCTAATTTCTACATCAACGTGTCGATTTTTATTTCTTCTTTAAAGCGAAAAGTTGGACACAACGGACGTTATGGGTCCAAGGTACAATATTCAGCATGTTAAGTTAGGTGTGTCAAACATTTTGGAGACCTTCTTTACCAGGATACATATATGTGTGACCAATTTGAAAACCTTTGAATTGTCATAGGACTGTGGAATGTTGAAAATAAATATCCTAAATAATTCCCTCAATCAGCGGTTTATGGTTGGGGTTAGGTTATGCCGCTGCATGCAGCTCCCTTTTTACAGTGACTCGAGATGTTCACAGATTCCCATGGCTCTAATGGCCCAATTCCCTTCCTTTTTCAATGACTTTAATATAAATTGAATGTCTTTTATTTCCATTGGCACATTTGATGATGCCTCTTTCATATAAAAGATACCCCGGACCTCTAACTCACTCCGGATTGTCCTTGACCCCTAGGTCACTTACTAATTGCATCACTTCCTGTAGGGCAGGGGTTGGCAACTGGCGGCCGGCAGGCCATAACTAGCCCGCCAGATTATTCTGAAGTCATATGATTTATTTTTTCTATACATCGAATATCGATATCTGGTAGCTTAAATGTAAAGCAACAAATGTAACACAATCGTCACGCGTAAGCTGCGAGTGGGAGAGTTATTGGAAACTATGCAACATTAAATGAAAGGAAACCCCCCTCCATAGGCCTATATACAGCAACCATGGCGACCTGACATTACGCATTTTTGTGTGATTACTGCACGTAGAGAAAGGGAGGAGCTGTTGACAAAAGTCCACAAAAGATTTAAGACGCCAAGCCCTGAGACTTTTACTTACAATGAGGAACTTTCAATGGACACTTTTACCTGGAAGACTGCTGGTGAACCAGGCTGTCAATGCACAACTTTTTCACTTAATCTTCACATTTAGGGTGAGGAGTTAGAGTTATAAGGGGACAAGATCAGCAAATAAAGTCATTCAAATACCAACGGGATGTCCCCCGCTCGGCTAAATTATGAATTAACTTCTCTTTTATTACATTTTTTACTTCAATCACGTTCAATCCCTCCTCCGAAAAAAAGAACACACACACACAGTACCGTGTTGCTTATGAAACTTTTTTTTTTTTTTATGTTTCACGGTAATCCTCTTCTTCATTGGAGTTACACCAATGGTGCTGGCCAGCTCCACTGCTTGTTTATGCATGGCAGTGAATCTCTCATCACTTCAGCCACTTTCCTTCCTTCATCATAAGCACAAAGGATATCCACATCTGGAGACTGAAGTCGTATTGTCAATAGCAGTCTATGTGTCACCTAGTGGTTGATATACCCTTTGTGCCGTTATCACAGAAACGAAAATTAAGGAAAAAAATACAGAGGACATGACCTCGTCGTCCTCCATGGTAGCTGCGGCCCTTGATGCAAATTCATTTATCTATGCTATTTCTGATGGCATGTTTCAAGCTAACAGTTATGAATGGTTTATTCTCCACATAATGGACAACACCAAATAAAGTTGTATGATTTTGTAGATCAGTCAAAGACTACAAACACGGCAACTTTGCCATTTCCGCTAAAGCCAAGGCAGACCGAAGGTTTACCTGGGTCAATTAGAACATGTAGGCGTGGCATATTTAACATTCCGCCAACTCCCAATATAAACGTTTTGTTTACCTGTGTTCGGGAGATGCTTCATGAAGCACCTCCAGAACGCAAGCCCGTTTACCTTGTGTCTCTGTTAGAATAAACCATGTGTTGAACATTTATCACTCTCCGCGTCATACCTAGCCTGAGACGACCATACCACAAAGGATCGAATTAATTTTTCATCACCCTGCTAGTGTGTGGTAGGCATATGACTAAGCCAGCTGATGGGCATCGCAAATGCCAGATGCATTTCCATTAATCAATTCCTTGAACAAGCCTTTGATAATGTTCTGGCCCGCCACCTACTGGCTCGACAAAAAATTGTCCAGAGGCCAAACTTACTTGCCGAACCCTGCTGTAGGGCTTATCTTGTTCAACAAAATGTACTGTAACACACATTTATCGCTAGTCATCCATTTTGTTTATGCAAGACAGAACCTTGAAACAAGTGATATATTGCTGTTTCTTTGAACAGTCGATAGGTGGCTAAAACGTTTGTTTGTAATTTTCCAGCCAATAGGTGGCGGGCCATAACATTATCAAAAGCTAGTTCAAGGAATTGATTAATGAAAATGCATCTGGAATTTGCGAAGCCCGTCAGCTGGCTTAGGCCCCGTCCACACAAAGCCGATATCATGGCGAAACCGCAAAGGTCTTGAACTGTTCGGCCTTCCGTCCACACGAAGCCAGCGAATCTGCTGATCGAAACCGTAAACTTCTGAAACCACCCTCGGAGGTGGTTTCAAATCTACCCGGTTTCATTTTGGATTTGTGTGGACGCCTGAAACCGACTGACACCGTAAACCATGACGTCATCGCCCCACCCCTCGACCCTCTAGCCAATGACTGTTAAGCTTGCGGAGTCTCACCCTTTATGCACATGCTCGCCTCTTCTTCTTATTTATTTTTCTTCTGGATTTCTGTAGCAGAAGTAGCGCCCCTTATGGGCCTGGATTGTGTACTACAGCGTTTCTACAGATCTACCCGGTTTCGCTTGACTCCGTCTTTACGGAGATACTCCGAAACCGGATAAATCTAAACCGTTTCACCCATTCCGGCTTTGTGTGGACGGGGCCTTAGTCATATGCATATAGATTTCTCTAAAAAGACATACATATTGTGGCAGACGCCAGGGAGGAGTGAGGGGAGTGATAGGTCTGGCAACCTGCTGGCTCCACCCCAAGGCCATATATGGAATTCCTCCTTTTAAAGAGGTAAGCCTGGGGATCGTTAAGCAGGGGTGCTGGGGCTTAAGAGGGCTAGCAAACAGACATGTGAAGGGGAAGTTGGAACTGGAGCTAGAGCTGGAGCTAGGGAGGCTGGGGCAAGCAAAGGACCCGCATGATCTGTGTGATAGCCTGGCAGCTTAGAACGCCCTAAGGGAGAGAGATAGGTGGAAGGTGTTGGACGGACATTGAACTAAAGCATAAAGGAGGTGGATGACCCTTTTCCCACCCTGGTTTCGTTTACTGGGTAAATAAACCACTCTACATTTGAACTGCTCTCTGTGTTTTGTGTCGTAATATCTGTTCAACTTGGTAGCGTGGAAACCCCACACCCACTGGCCCGCTACAATATGAACAAGTGTATGCCATTATCACATAACTGTCATGCCTGATCACGTTATAAACTGCAAACGCGATTGTGATTATTGAAGTAAAAAAGAAAAGAAAAAATAGGTTATGTCATAATGTTACCGAGCGGGGAACATCCCGTTGGTATTTGAATGACTTTATTTGCTGATCTTGTCCCCATATAACTCTTACTCCTCACCCTAAATGTGAAGATAAAGTGAAAAAGTTGCGCAGTTGTCGATCTGGTTCTCCAGCGGAGTCTGTCAGGTAAAAGTGTCTTGTCTTTGCTGAAGAGAGCAGTAGGGCACAATTAAAAAAGCAGCCACTCTTAAAACACAACACACACACCACGGTGGTTGCTGACTGACTGACTGACTGCGCACGCACGCACGCACGCACACACACACACACACACACACACCACGGCGGGTGCTGACTGACACACGCACACAAACCGCAGTTTCTAGCCTACTCACCGTCAGAAGTGCTGCAGACGAAGTAGCCTCATAAGAGACTCTGCTTGCGTTAAACAGTCCTAAATCTTTTGTGGACTTTTGTCAACAGCTCCTGCCTTTCTCTACGTGCAGTAATCACACAAAAATACATAATGTCGGGTCACAATGGTTGTTTTATATAGGCCTAGAGAGGGCTTCCCTTTCATTTAATATTGCATAGTTTTGGATGACTCAGACTCAGGCCATCGCAGCTTATGCGTCACCGTGACGATTGTGTCTCTAACCTCGCAGGAGTGGTAGCAGGATTGGATACTTTTAAATTCAAAAACTGTTGTGAAAAAATATATAAAGTTGACTGTATCCGGCCCTTTACACTTAAGCTACCAGATATCGATATTCGATATTGAAGAAAAATAAAATAATAACAAATCATATAACTTCCGAATAATCTGGCGGGCCAGATAAGGCCCGCGGGCCGCCAGTTGCCAACCTCTGACCTTTACAAACAACCTATTCTATCATTTAGGTTACAGTACAGGCTGGGATTTTCACCCTTGATTACTTTGGAATGACATTCTGATTCCATGCATTCTGTGATCGACTCATTCGCTCATTGTGTCCACTTACGGCCCGGTCGGTGCGTGCGTCCTCGTTGCGTGCTGGGCGCCGGAGTCCCGGGTCAGTGTAAGGTAAGTCTGCAGGGGATGGAGACAGCACAGTAGGGTATACTGCAACAGGACCACAGCACAGCACTACTTGAAGTTGCACGTACTGCTGGCTGTTGGCACTTAAAAGGTCAGCGGTGGCCGAGTGGGGCACGCCTACAGGGCAGGAAGTTGAGATGTAATGAGATGAAGATTTACAACGCAACGAGATTTCAGAGCAAGACTTCTGAGCAAGACTTGGTTGTGACTGACTGACTTTATTCGGGTTGTACTAGACAAACTAGTTATCCAACATACCTAATTGGATGTGTTTTCCTTGGCAAGGAAACACATAAAGGGGGGAGGCGATGGGGCAGTTGTGGTGTGAGTAAATTCTTGAAAAACATTCTTTGAAAATGAGTGTGGGCGTGTGTTGGCATGTGTAGGTATGTCTTGACTTGTGAGTTGGCAGATTCCAACAGGCCTAGTCAGAAGTCTTTGTCTTGGCCAGAACACACGTAAAGGGTTGTGGGGATTTATGGATTTTATTTGGATCCCCATTAGCTGATGCAGAAGACATCAGCAACTCTTCCTGGGGTCCACACATAACATATAACAATTAGGGCTGTCAAATTTACGTTAATTATCTGCGTTAAAAAAATTAACGCAGATTAATCGCTCTTCTATAGTGCCCTTTGACCCGGTGCATCATTTGCGTTGAAACAAAATAGAGGCAGACGAGAAGACGCTGCCCGGCCCCGTGAACGGAAAATTAGTAACAACTCCCAGACGGAACTGCAGATAGGAACACCGTTACCTCTGTAGTAAGGAATTTTCCTATCGCCTGAGTTCAACCCTTAAATATCACCTCAATATTTATTTATTAATTTTTTCCACAATGTCTTGTTTTTTAAACGATTTATGATGACTATTGTGGCAACCCCGATCCAACGGAGGAGTTCGAGCCCCGCCAGCGCCCTCTCCGCGGGCAGGTAGTCAGGGGGAGATATGTGCCGCTCGGCGCAGCGACGCGGGAGCGCGCATCGAGCGCACCCGCGCAATCACGGCGATGCGGAGCACCCGGCGGAGCAAGACGGCGGAGGGTACTTAACGACCGCGTGGACACCAGTCGGGGGAACGCGACCGAGTGGGAAAGACGCAGTAGGTGGAGATTACCCGAACCCCCGCTAACGCAATTACGCTTCCCCCCCAGGACTAATGCTGCTATCCATTTTGATGGTAGGCTGGTACGAACGACCAGCTTCAGCGAGAACGTGACGTATTTCCCTTGCTCCAGCCTTCCAGTTTGCTATTTGTGTCCGACGAGTTTAAGAAAACTATTTTGGAAAAAAGAAATAATCCAGTGTATAATGGTGGCCAGCCTTTACAGAAACATTAACATTGCAAGCCTTTTACATTGCAATAATATTTTGCCATTTTTTCCAATTTTTATTTCAACAAGTGCTGTCGTGTTTCTGTCGAGCCACGAGGGGTAGTAGCGGGCTAGTCATCATTAGCAACATAGCCTCTTTGGCAAACCAGCTTGAAAACACAACTTTACATTGAATTTCACGCAAAGCAAGACCATAAATTGGTGACCGGATTAAAGCAGCAATGAAATCAAATGTGTAAGAGGATTTAAAATCGACATTACAACCCCCAACGTGGTACAAATACAAAGAAAATACAGCTCAATCCCCATTGACTTTGACTATGGGCGCAGCCATCTTGTTTGCTAGTTGTACAGATCTGCTCGCTCTACTTTGAAAGCGACGAGATACTACGACCGAAAGGGGGCGTGCCTCAGTGAAATGCCGCAAGAAAGCTGGGAGATTGGCGACTTTACCACTTCGTACATCCAAATGGATAGCAGCATAAGCCGCCGAAGACGCCGGGGATCGAGACCCCGCCCCCCGCAGCAGGACCAGACCCGGCGCGGTGTCCTCTTTCCCAGACCAGGAAGAACCTGAGTTGACTCCTTTGTTACCCTTTTTCTGCACGAGTGGTTATACGAAATAAAAGACCGTTAACCCACACCTTGTTTGGTCCGTCTCCTTTGGAAATCTCAGCCGCCGACGATCGGGGTTGCCACACTATATGCTCTGTAAGGTGACCTTGGGTTGCTTGAAAGGCGCCTCTAAATTAAATGTATTATTATTATTATTATTATTTACCTAGACATTGAAGCCATAGGCATTGGGTGTGGGGGACCTAGATCCTGTCTCACTCAGTCCTCTCCAGACTAAGAACTGCGTTACCCCTACAAGGCGGCTGCAATAATACCCCAAGGCCACAAGTTCGTGACGTCACAAGTGGCGTCACGAACAGGATAGATTAAGCAATAATTTGAGTGGAAACCATGGCCGATTTAGAGAAACTGAGGGAACAGCTTCAGCAGGTGAAGGCGAGATTCGACGACCAGGCTGAGGCCTTGCTACAAGCAAGAAGTGAGCATTAGCTAAGGCAGTCATAGATCAGCAGAATGAGAAGCCACCTGCAGCTACTGTGTATATCCCCAGAGACCGTAAAATTTCAGATTTCAATGGCAAGCAAGGTGATGTGGATATTGAAGACTGGATCTCATCAATGGAATCTGCCCTCCAAGTCATGAAGGTCCCCATAGAAGACCAAGCGGAGTTCATTAAAGAGTATCTTAAAGGCGAAGCCAAACTCACGGTCAAGTATGTGGACGACAAAGCTAATTATGCAGCGGGCATATTTGAAGCAATACGCAAAACTTATGGCGACAAAGTCCCTTTAGGCACCCGGCTCAAAGAATTCTATGAACGTAAGCAGATTCCTGGAGAGACCATACGTTCTTACGCATATGACATCAAAGAAAAGCTGATGCGAATACGGCGTAGAAATTCTAATCGTGTCCCTAATGCAGAGGGCGCTTTGGGCTCCGAGATGATATCCTTAGAAGAGAAGTCAAGAAAAGAATAAAGGAAAATGGTAATCTTACCTTTGCTGAGCTAATGCAAGATGCCATCTCCTGGTCTGAAGAGGAAGATGTTCAGACGTCTGATGCCGTGCAAAGCAGTTCCTGCGCCAAAGGTGCCGCGAACGCTACTAGGGCGATCGATGAAGCCTCTTCGCAGTTGACGATGGAGGTACTACATGAAGCAATACAAAAGATAGCCAAGCGTCAGGATGAACTGTTCCAGATGATGGGTCACAGGGGCACTAGCATGACACAGCGGTTGGACGTGAAAGCAAGAAGCCCCCCTCTGATGAATTAAGAGGGGCAGTTTATCTGCTACACGTGCAATGAGCCTGGGCACACAAGCAGACACTGTCCTCTGAACAGGGGAGCAATGGGCATAGAACATCCTCCACTCAGAAGGGATGGGCCATCCGGGGCTGTAGGGAACAACCCGGTAGGGGCCATGCACCCGAGTCCAGGCGGCCCTGTCATTAGAAGTCACTTTGCGAAGCAGTCTTATAACACTCCTCAAGCCCAGAGTGCAAGTGTCTTTGTAAACTGCTTGATTGTCGAAGTGAAGATAGCAGGCGTTAAGACAGACTGCCTGTTGGACACTGGCTCAGAGTTCACCACAATCCGGGAATCTCACTTCACTGAGTACTTTGGGAAGTCTGCGTTGTCCTCAGCCAACTGGGTCCAGCTCATCGCTGCAAATGGCCTCGAAACTCCCCTCCTTTGATGCATAGAGGCGGAGGTAGAGTGCATGGGGAAGACCGTCGGCAGAAAGCTTGCCTCTGTCCTTAAAGATGAAAGCTCAGATGTGGAAGGGATGAAAGGTCCCCCTGGTATCCTGGGAATGAATGTGCTAAGTGAACTGAAGGATATTTTTGTTGCCACGGACGGCATGAGAAAGATGGATAAATATCGGGGCACTGAGGCTAAGGTCCACCGGGTGCTAGGGAACATCAGAAAGGAGGCGGGGTCCCTCGGACAGATCGACCGAAAAGGCTATGTGAAGGTGGTAGGCAGGGAGACAGTCATCATTCACCCACTCAGCGAACGCATCCTCGAAGGTCATTGCGGCATGCCTTCAAAAGCAAGCCGTCAAGTGTTAGTGGAGGCCACTTCTGGAGTGAGCCTGCCAAAGAGCCTCCTGGTGGCTAATGTGCTCGCTACAACCACAGGGGGGCATGTGCCTATCCGGGTTGTTACGGACGTAGTGTGTTGTGTTTGTGTTGTGTTTGTGTTTCACTGTGTTCTCTCCCCAGACTGATGCCCTTCCACCCCCTTTCTGATTGCAACCCTAGCAATCAGGAAATTAAGTGCACCTGAGCTCACCTGATGGCTATATAAGCTGGGAGCAGACAGGCGCACAGTGCCAGCAGGTGGTCGACGATTGTTGTGTGTTGGAACTAGTGACGGAGTGCCGTTGTTGGTGTGATCTAGTATTTGGTTGGTTTGTAGTTAGTTCTTTTGTTTCGTACTTTCCTAAAATATTCTTTGTTACTCCCCTGATGCCCCTGGATACTATTTGGGGTCGTAACAAGTTGTTGAATTCAAGCCAAAAAAAAAAAAGCCAGTGATGCTGTAGCCAAGATCACGGATCGCAGTAATCTGTAAGCCACAGGACGTGCTGCAAAAGGAACTTGTAGAGTTTGAAGAGAAAGAAGGGGTGCTGCATGTGAAGGCCATTGAAACCAGCCGGATCACAGCAGAGGGGGGGGAAACCGAGCAGCTACCTGTCCCTGTCCAAGTTAACCTCGAACAGCTCTCTCCCACCCAGTGCCATAAGCACAGGGGTTTATTAGGATCAAGATGTGTTCTCAAAAAGTGATTCCGATTTTCGGTACACAGCGGCATCGCCGTGTTCCCCCTCAGGTTTTCCAGCAGTTTAAGAAACACGTCCAAGATCTCGTCTCCCAAGTAGTTCTCAAAGAGAGTTGTTGCCGCTTGGCCTCACCTGCTGTAATCGTGCTAAAGAAAGATGGTAGTGTGAGGTTTTGTTGTGATTATCGGAGGCTAACCGAAGTGATGTGCCCAGATGCCTACCCACTTCCGCGTGTTGATGAGTCGCTTGACGCATTAGGGAAGGCACAGCTGTTTTCAACCCTGGACTTAACCTCAGGCTATTTCCAAGTAGCCATGGATGATGCAGACCGAGCGAAGACAGCAGTCACCACCCCGTTCGGCCTGTTTGAGTAGTCGAGGATGCCATTCGGGCTATGCAACGCCCCAGCCATATTCCAGCGTCTTATGGGCGTAGTGCTCGGCGATCTGACGTTAGAGGCACTACTCATCTAATTGGACGACATAATAATATTTTCCAATGACTTTGACACCCATTGAGAGAGACTAGAAGTCGTCTTCAATAGACTCAGGCAGCACGGCTTAAAACTGAAGCCCAGTAAGTGCCACCTCCTGAGGGACGAAGTGAAGTTCCTCGGCCACATAATATCCGCTCGTGGTATCCAGGTGGATCAGGAGTAAGTGCAAGCCCTGGAGACATGGGCAGCCCCTAAGTCAGTGAGAGAAGTGAGGCAAGTCCTGGGGATCATGAGTTACTATAGAAGATTTGTTCCAGGTTTGCCCACCTAGACCGGACTCTACATGCTCTGGTTGGCAAGGGAGGGAAAGCCTGGTTTGCAGAATCCCGGCGACCACAGAGCCGGATGAGGAAGATTCAGGGAAATACTTCATGCGAATAGGATCAGATGAGTTGCGTGCTTGTCTCTGGCCGGGGCCTAAAGACAAAACAGGTGCACTTAGGGTGGAAAAGGTGGCACAGAATGCCATAAAGGGGACCGTGAGTGGCTTCAGCTGGCCGGAGATAGAACAGGACCAAAAACGGGAGCCCAGTGTCTGGCCTGTCCACTCAGCTGTGTGGAACCACAGAAAGCCCACCCTTTCAGAGATTAGAGAAATGGATCCAAAGCTAAAGCAACTCTCCCAACAGTTTGAGCGGCTGAGCCTTCAAAAGGGAGTCCTGTTTTGCTCTGTCAGCAATCCAAGAGACGGGGAAGAAATACAGCAATTAATCGTCCCAGGGAGTCTGCAGCGTCGAGTGTTTGAAAGTCAGCATGAACATGGTGGTCACTTCGCAGAACAGAGCACCCAAGACCTCATGAGGCGGAGGTGGAGCTATTACTGGCCGACAATGACCAAAGATCTACAGACTTGGATTAAGGAATGCAAACGGTGCACTCTGGCATAGGACGTACTTCCCAAAATGAAAGCCCCGATGACATGCACCAACATTATGCAGACCCTCCAGGATTTTGCGATGTTGCGATTTGCAACTTCAACGCAACATCAACCAATCAACGCGAAGTCAGGGCGGTGTCGCAAATTTAACCAACCACCGCAACTTTCCCACAAATTTGACCAATCAGTGGCGTCGTCTTGAACTGATGTCAACAAACTTCCTTCCGCCTTACTTCCGTGTTTACTACTTCAAGCGATTCAAGCATTCATGCAGCATGTGCGCGTCCTGGCGCGACTGGTTTGCACATTAGAGCTAATGGTGAGCTGCCTAAACAAACAGTCTGGGTAATTCAATGTATTTTTTATACCATTTTTTTTATGAAAGAAAGAAGTGATGATTTCAGCCTCACATCAACTTTCAGCCAGGAGAGTTGGTCATGCATGTTATTTATGACGGCTCTCGGCGTGCATTTAAGGGCAAGCCTAGCTGCTCTGTTTTTTACCCGTTGAAGCTTCCCTAGATTCATTTTTGTGGTACCTGACCAGACCACGGAGCAAAAATCTAGGTGTGACAGTACCAGGGTCTACAGGACCTGTTAGGTCAGATGAGGTCAGAAGAGCATCTTTTGACGACAGAGATGTTTCCTCCCATCTTTTTCACCAGTAAATCTATATGTCTTGACCATGACTCCAGAAGCTTTGTTTCCTCTACTGTCTCAACAGCAACATTGTTTAGTACCAGTTTCAGCTGGGGTTTAGAACTTAATGAGTGTCTTGTAGGGATCGACCGATATATCGGTCGGCCGATATTATCGGCCGATATTCGCGTTTTTTACGTGTATCGGTATCGGCCGATACGCGGCTGATTTTCGCCGATATTTTTTTTTTTTTTTACTTGTTCTACCTCACCTGTTTTTAATATTTGTTAAATATTGCTCATCTAATTTTTCTTACTTGTTTTACCTCACCTGTTTTTACTATTTGTTAAATATTGTTTTTTATATTGAAGTTCAATAAATGTTCCTTTTTTTAAATTGAGACTTGTAACATTTGTTATCAGTGTAATTTTTATGATTGAGGGAGCAAAAGCAGTATCGGCTCTAAATATTGGCTCTAAATATCGGTATCGGCGTATCGGAGTATCGGCTAAGGCTGATGAAAAAATATCGGTATCGTATCGGCCCTAAAAAATCTGTATCGGTCTATCCCTAGTGTCTTGTTCCAAATACAATGCTCTTGGTTTTAGATATGATCAGGACAGGTTTGTTATCAGAGATCCATTTGAATACCATCTGCAACTCTTTGTTGAGGGCTGAGGGGATTTCCTCAACTGTTTGTGCAGACATATAGAGTGTTGAATCATCTGCATATACATACATAATTTATTTTACAAACAAGTGGTAGATCATTTGTAAAAATCGAGAAGAGCAGTGGTCCTAGTGAAGAGCCCTATGGAATCCCACACATCTTGCATTTGAGAGGCTTCCAATAAAGAAAACCTTCGCTGTCCTATTGGGTGGTAACTATCGATCCATGCTACGGCAGATGGAGTAAAGCCATTACTCTTACATTTCTTCAATAGTAAGCTATGATCAATGATATCAAAGGCAGCACTAAAGTCTAATAGTACTGCTCCTATAATATTCTGTTGATCAATATCTTTTAACCAATCTTCTGTCATTTGCGTGAGTGTCCTTCTCTGTAAGCAGGCTGGTAGTTGCTTGTCAAGTTGTTCAGTGAGATGTAACATTTGTATCTGATTAAATAAAAAAAATTCCAACAGTTTGCTTATAACAGGTAACAAGCTCATTGGTCGGCTGTTTGAGCCAGTAAAGGCAGAACGAGTATTTTTAAGGGGAGGGATTACCTTAGCCTTGAGGGAACATATTACTTTGAAGACTAAGATTAAAGATGTAGCATATGGGAGTGGCAATATGGTCCGCCACGATCCTCAATAACTTCCCATCCAGGTTATCAATACCTGGTGGTTTCTCATTATTGATAGACAATAATCGTTTTTTCACTTCTATAGTCACTTTGCAGAATTCAAAAGAGCAGTTCTTGTCATACATCATTTTGTCTTGTATACATGAGTACAATGGCTCATCGTGTGGTGTTGGCATTGTCGTGTTCTTGAAGAAAGTAGTCCAAACCGGATCGCTTTTATCTCACTTTATTTGTTAAAGGTCCCATGACATGCTATTTTATGTATTCTTTAATATAGGTATTAGTGGGCAACTAACACAGTATTCAAAGACGTTCCCGAAATTCAGCCGTGGTGCAGAGTTACAGCCACTCCGAGCCAGTCGCACATTGAGCTTCCCCCAAATACGCTGTTTCGGTGGGCGTGTCAAGGAGGAGGGTGGGGGTGTGGCCCTGAGCAGCTTGCAGCCACGGTACCATGCACTCTGTTTACAGTGGATGTATCGCAATGGCGAGGCGCACACAGCCTTTAGCCGTGTTCTGTAAACATTCTAGAACACACGGGAGTCCTGGAGCTCTGTATCTAAATATTATCATATAGCCTACACAGATATCTATATCATATAATATATATTATCACGGCCAAAAGCTGTGTGAGCCGATATTATGAATCTCAAACGACCGCGTTGGGTTCTCCGACGTTCCTGGTTCTTCAACGTCCACATCAATGTGAATACACACACTGTAACGCAAGTGTTTCTTGTCGGTTCTTTGACGTGTCTTGTATTTCCACAACGAGACTGTCGTGGGGGTTATCTGAGCCATGGTTGAGAAGGAATTGGGGGAAAGGAACTTTGGTTTGACTCGCTGAAGTACATGAACTGCGACATGCCGCCGGTTGCCGCGAGGCACCATCGCCCGGCAGCGGGCAGCCGGCAGCAGGCAGCGCGCGGTTCAGTCTACTTCAGGTTGATGTGAAAGTGGAAGAACCAGAGACGTCGCAGAACCCGACAAAGTCGTTTGTGATTCATAATATCGTCTGGAGGCGGACACAATATGTTATATGATATAGATATCTATGTATTATATGATATTATTTAGATATAAAGCTCCAGTACTGTAACGCAAGTGTTGTACACTTGCTTGTTATTTGGATAACCGTTCTGCTGTTGGTGTGATGGCGCATAACACGTCGGACTCTCCTCTCTGGTATTTCTACAACGAGACTCGTATTGGGGGTTATCTCAGCCAAGGTTGAGAATGAATTGGGGGGAAGGAACTTTGGCTTTGACTCCCTCAAGAACATGAACCACGACATGGAGGAGAAAGGGATTGTTGGCGGCGAATGTCTCCCGCTTGAGCCCCGCTGAGGGACCACCGCCGGAGGCGGAGGTGCATAAGCGCTGCCCGGCAAAGATCCCTTTCTCCTCCTTGCCCGCTGCCGCCGGGTGCCTCGCGGCAACCGGCGGCATGTCGCAGTTCATGTACTTCAGCGAGTCAAACCAAAGTTCCTTTCCCCCAATTCCTTCTCAACCATGGCTCAGATAACCCCCACGACAGTCTCGTTGTGGAAATACAAGACACGTCAAAGAACCGACAAGAAACACTTGCGTTACAGTGTGTGTATTCACACACACACATGTGGCGCTCGCACGGTCGAGTCTCATTGGCGGGCCAACGTCTCTGGGCGGGCCAGTCAGAGTAAGGGGAGGAGCTGAGATTCCTGATGACGTCATGAATACAGACATTCCAAATCAGCGCGCTTGAGCCTCCGTTTTTTCAAAGGCGAGCAGAACAGCTAGTGCTAGTTTTACACCAAACGCAAGTTTTAGCTACTGGGGGACCATAGGCAGGCTAGGGGAACTCATATTTATGTTAGAAAACCTCACAAAGTGAAATTTTCATGTCATGGGACCTTTAAGGTATTTCGGTACGGTAACTATGAAGCAAAAGGAGGGGAATTGTACATAACACGCGCGTGGAGCGACACACGGCTGACCTATCTCCTAGCAACGGGGCTACCATCGGGGCTGCAATGTGTTTCTGACCTCATCTGGCTCCCGCTCTGCGTTTGTATCAAGTAGGCGTGGCCTATGTGACGTATTGGCTCCGGCTTCCTCGTCTGGCTAAAGATGTTGCCATCTGTGGCTGGAGTAGTTATCACAACTTGTATGTTTGGTCCTGCTCCCCTTGTGGCTATGTGTAGTAATTACAGCTTAGATGTTCAATCCTGCTCCCTTGTGGCTATGTGGGGGTAATGCAGCTTATGTGTTTGATCCTGCTCCCTTGTGGCTATGTCTGCCTGAGTTTACGGACTTTGCTAGTCAAATAATCGTTAAAATAATTGGCAATATCTATAGGTTTAGTTACAAACGACCCTTCCTCTTCAATGAAAGATGGAGCCTGGCTGCTCTTTGTGCCCGGGCCTAAAAAAAAAAAAAGTTTGGTTCCTGTTGGTTGTCAGTTGAGGTCATGGGTAGGTAGGGAATTTATTTTATTATTTCCAGTGGCAGCGAATGATAGGTAGGTTGTTTTCATTTAAAAACGAGAAGATTCGCTCATCCTTGTACAGAATGGAGAGGTGCTGTACCAAAACGTAATTATAGTTTGCATCAAAAAAAGAAGTCTTTTTATTTTTATTTTATAAAGCTCATAAAATAATTTGGGTCGCACATAAATTGACAGGGTCGGTCGGAAACCGGAACCAAACAAATTTATTTTTTAGGCCCCATGATGTCATTTAGGGTGCTCCATAGCTTCCTTCCATCATGTTTTATGCAGTTTATCCTTGATTCATAGTACAATTTCTTCTTCTTTTCTTCAATTTAGTGGCATAGTTCCTCAGTTTACAATATACTTGCCATTCCGATAACATCGTAACTTCCTCCACATATGAGTCACAACAGAAAGGGAGGGAGGGAATTCTGAAAATGGTTTTCTTGGCAAGGACACACGGAAAGAGAGGTTAGCGTGCCATAGTGGCATGCAAGTTATGCTCCGAAAGTGTTGAGATGCCTTTGTTTTTTTTGGCCTATTATTTTCTATAGGTCTGTGTTCATGACACAAAAGAATGATGCTGTCTTTAAAAACAAACAGCACGACTGACATTTATTATTCATTCTCAGTGGACAATGCTATGTTGTTATATAGATTCGGCATTCAATTGGGTTTCTATAACATTTCTAGAGATAAATATTTATTTTATTGTCCTAATATTTGTTCAGTAAATTAATTAACAAATATTATGACCATTGCTAGCTTTAGTTATAGCCAACTTTGGCTAGAGTGCGGTGACGTCATCACGCTCTAGAAGGCCTCAACGAAAGTCAATAAGATCTATATTTATATATTTATATTTTAAAAGGTATAAAAATAATAATAATAATAATAATGGTAGCGCACAATTCCAAACAAATATTAACATTTTAAAATGAAATGGAGTCGGGTCTATGAGAACAAAAGTGTAACTTGTGTGGGGGCAAAGTTTGTAGAGAATAAGAAAGAAAGAAAAAAAAACGGTCAGCGCTGCTTGCAGGACAAGAAAATATTGTTGGTAATGTTGATTATTTGTTTCCCACAAGGAATTGTGTTACGCCACTATTTAATTTCCTTTCGTAAAGGATGGTCCAGTCCACTCTTAAAGGAAAGAGAGGATGCATTGAAGCACCTTTCCTTAGCATTTGACCAGCTCTTATCATGGGTGCCACTTGGATACAACCGGTTAATTTCCGTAAGTTAGGAACCCTCCTAATCAAAATGTATAGTGGTTCGGAAAGCATATAATGTGGTGAGCAAACACGCAGTGGCGAACTTAGCCCTTTGGGGGCTCCAGGCGAACAGTCATTTGGGGGCCCCTGCATCTACCGGTCTCAGTACCTTATATCGCATAATGAGATACTCCATACAAGGGATGAACAAAAGTCACTATCCTTCTTTCATGCAAATGTTAAATATCTATTTACAAATTGAGAATAACATACAAAACAATAAGATTAGTTATGTTGACACATTACACTGACTGTTAACCATAAGTCCTCATTTACCTGAGGGTTTCCAGTAGCTCACAGCAGCTATCTGCTGTGAGCTACTGGAAACCACTACTGGAAACCCACTGATAGCTGCGTCCAGCTATCACTATATTTCCTGTGCTCTTCAGACCTTTCATGGTTGATTAGATGCATTGCAAGGTTATTCTAGTCTTTAAATCCTTCCTCACTCAGTTGTTTTTGTTTTCCAGAAAGGCAGTAACAAAAGCAAAGAACACGGTCTGCACTTTCACTGTAGACTAACCAAGACCTGTTCACCCTCTCACCATTTTTCATTACTATGTAATAGTATGCTTTTGTGAATCTGCGGCCCTTGGGCCAGAGTGCTGGGTCATCCACAGGAATATGTGTCTCGCAGGCATTGTTATCGTTATTGTCATAAATTTCAATAACCAGAGTGGAAGAAGGAGAGTGAGAAATATTCACTACCAGTTGTGCATCATCTCCGTCAGTTTGTTGACACACGTCATTAGCATCGCTGCTGGCTGAGCCAGAGCCACTTGGAATGAAAGGAGCAGTAACGTGACAGCAAACGACGTTGACGGCTGCTTTTGATCCGCCGACGGTCCCGCTGCCACTGCGGTGGCTGTAAAACAGCTGGATAGCTTTGGCAACTTTGAAAGAAAGTCCTGCCTTTGGTCTTTCTTTTTATGTGACCCGCTTTCGTACGATCGCTTCATGTTTCACTCGACTTATGTCTCACTTGATTTCTCTCTCTCTCTCTCTTACCGCTTACTGTTTTGAATTTGACATAATTTCCGCATACGCATGATGAGCGTGATGCGCGTAACATGGAATAGTCCATGTAGTGCAGACTGAAGGGGGGTGCACACGGAAAGATCGTCAAAACATGAGTAATAATTAGACATCCCGATGCTACTATTGTGAAGAGATTTTTATATAAATGATAAATATGGGGACAAAATATATGCATTGGGGCCCTCTTGACCAGATCAATATTGTAAATAAGAAACTGTTCTTAATGTTTTATCGGGAAAAATAAAGGTAAAAAAAAAACCTTCTATGGGACCCGGGGCTCCAGGCAAATGCCTGGTTTGCCTAATAGTACGGCCCGCCACAAACACGCAGAGGCTTAGGACATAATTCACGACAACTGTCAAGAGTCTCTGGAGTCTCTCTGGGCGATGACGCAGCTGAGCGGAAGTCGTGTGTTTTATTTAGGTTGCTTTGTTTGTATATGAGTTATAGGCCTAGTAAAGCAGCTCCGTCTCCATCTGTAACCCAATCGAGTTGCCATTCCTTTTTACCTCAAAATGGTATTAACACCTTGTACTTCCTCACTGATTATAAATTCCCAGCGTTTCAGTTATTTTTGCAAGTCAAATCTGGAATTATTTCTCTGTGTGTTCTGCATAGTATTAATAACCAAAACAGCTCCTTGATTAAAATTCAATTATTTTAATTTATTTTGGAAGCATGAGATACATTGATCAAACCTAAGCATACTCGCATGGTTTGCTTACAGTCATCTCCAAACGGCGGACCACGGTCCGGATCCGGACCAAGTGACGGTCCTATCCGGACCCATGACCGATAATGACCCATAATAATAAAAAAAATAAAAAAAGTTTTTTTTTTTTTTTTTTATGATTTCACTATACAAAGCATGATTATGTTAGTAAAATCATTTCTCACTGAAATACAAATTGAAAGGCAGAATAGTCTGTAGTACAGCATAAAAACAGCAAAAAGCAATGATCTTCACAGAGCGAAGATCATGCACTCACCGAACTCCCCCCCCCCTCCCTCCTTCTGTCACGGCATGTGCGTAATAGCGTCACTCAAAAAATAGCCAATAAAATATTTTGTTTACCGGAAGAGCGATTTGGAATGAGAAAATGGCTTGCTCGTAAATAAGGAAAGTTTACCCCGAAAACAGACATTTTAAAGATGAATGGACTGACCAATACTTGTTCATTGTTGTGTCTTATATGTGTTGAAACCGTGGCGCTAACAAAAAGCGGGAACATTAAGCGGCATTACGAATCCAAACACAGATCCTTCGAGGAAAAGTATCCCCAGAAGTCAGAAGTAAGAGCGTGGAAAATATCCGAGCTGAGAGCTCAGTATGAGAGGTCTACGCGTGTCTTCACACACTCATTTACAGGCCAGCAACGTTCAAATGAATGCTCACTTAAGATTGCATGGTTTTTTGGGGCAACATAAAACTTTCAGTGACACGACTGTTGTGAAGGAGTGCTTGAACGCCGCTGCCGAGACGTTACTTGAAAGTAAACAAAGGGATGAATTGTGTGAAAAAATAAAGCAAATCCCAATGTGAGCTGCAAAGACAACCAGAAAATCAGAAATGTTATCATATGATGCAATGTCACAGCTTCATGCGGCTGTTCAGAGTGCCCCATCCTTAGCCATTGATTAGTCTTCAGATGTAACAGATAATGCCCAACTTTTGGTTGATGTGCGATTGTTTCATCAAGACAAGAAAGATTTGTGAGTACCTGTTGGGTCTAACACCACTTGAGACACTGTTTTGCTTACTTGAAGTGAAGGCCTAATGCTCTTTTTGTTTTTATTTGAAATGTAGGTCTGGTATACCTGTTTTGCTTGCTTGAAATGTAGGCCTAATGCACTTTGTGTTCATTTGAAGTGTAGGCCTAGTGTTCCTGTTCTGCTTACTTCACATGTAGGCCTTATGCACTTTTTATGTTCATTTGAATTGCAGGCCTAATGTACCTGTTTTGTTTACTTGAAATGTTAATATGCGTTACTTTGTCTTACTAGTTTTTCATGGTTAAAAAATAAGCTATTTGGAAATTGAAAATAAATACATCTGAAATTATAAGGTAATATGCCGTGTTGATTGTATTTGACAAAAGAAGGCTATTAGGACGTGGTAGGTTCGGACCTTTCTTGGAAGGAATTTTTAGTAACTGGACCTTGTTCAATTTTAATTGAAGACCCATGGCTTACACCATAGAAGAGGAAAGTAGCAGCATGATAAACAAAGTCACCTTTGCTTTGGGTAACACTTCATCCTTCCTTTATTTGGTAAACAGCCGATGAAGGGTAGCCTGACAGCGCCAGACCAATGGACAGATGCGACCAAGTCTGGAAACTCTTGTCCATTTTGAAAATCCAAGGGGTGTTATCAAAATACACAACAAAATTTACTTTGGACACAATTAGAACCAATCAGAGCAATGAAAATAGGGTCACATCGGCAGCAGCCGTCTAGGTTACTTATGAAAATGCATCGACATGGCTCCCATGGACACTCCTCTGTACAGTCATTAACCCCGCCCCATATGAGATAAATGGTTGTGATTGGCCTGAGCTGGGCCAGGTCTGCTGGAGTCAGTCCGAACGGGTGGGGCAGGGGTGTGTTGGGAAAATTGGGACTGGGAACCCAGGGCCACAATGGGGGGGGTCTCTCGGAAAAAGCCTTGGAAGAAAGGTTTTTCTTTGTTTTGCACCAAAGCTTAATATCATAAAACACATGGCTCTTAGTTTGATGACTGATGTTGCTGGGGATGTGAGACAAGGTGAGCTCATACAGTGGCAACTATTCATTCAAAGCAATAATTTGTAAAACTTACTGAAAGAAGGCCTATAAGTAAACATGGAAATAACTATAGGTGACTACCCTAATAACCAGTACAGATCCATGTGGACAATTGTTTTAAATGATTAATTATTACCAATTACCAATTATTTGTTAATGTATCATTTTGTATGCTTTTGTATCAGACGCATACTTTTGTGCTAAAGCTCTGGGGAGTGGGGCTAAGCTAGCAGATTTGTCTGGTTGCCAGGCTGGATGATGGGATACATTGGCCGGTATAGTGGGCCCCGTAGACCTCCATAGGCCGGCCGAGGTGACTGTGTTTTCTTCTCTAAACGACATCTGAGTGGTCACATGAAAGAGCCTTATGGGCCAACACGGGTGACCATCAAATAATGAATGGGAAAATTAGGTTGAGATCGTTTCTTACTCCTGTTACATTTCTCGTTACCAAATAAAAACTGTCAATTTGAGTTGGGAACCAACAGAGGTAGTATGTGATTTGGGTCTGAAGGATTCTGGGAGATGGAGTAGAGTTAGAATTGTGCATTTAATGTTAAGATAAAACACTGAAAATGATAACTGCTGGAGGAAATATATCAATAGATATCAACCTTTTTTTATTGTGATTATGTTTATTGTACATAACTAGATGAATAAGTACAGAAATAAGCGAATATAATCATTATCAACTACGAAAACTGATGCCTCAAGGGGTAGGGCAGGGTTATTGTAGCCTGTTTCTACACTCTCTCTCTAACTGGATAACGACCAATAAATTGAGTAGATATAATCTTAGCTGAGTTGTAATGTAGATATTAAAGCAGAATACACTACCCACCACGCAAAGACATAAAGAAAGAGGAAGAGACATATGCCAGACAATCCTGAAAACCTCGTAAATTACATGGGACACTAGAATGACTCTAGCTCCCTCTAGTGGTAAATAGGTCCAATATGCCAAAATTGGATGTTCTCTCCATTTAGCTCCTCTGTGCAACGCTTGGCAGTTTTAGAGGGACAGGTAAAGCACTTAACGGTAAAAATGTGTTACCTGCCAGAGGTCATACAAGCATCGTCGGCTCTCCAAACTCTCTCAGTGCAGAAGGACTCTGAAACAACGTCCATACCAAACAGCATATAGGGGGATCTCATGACATGAGGTTTGAACTTTGCACTGTAATCTGGTGCCTACATATTGACAGGAGATTTCCTGGAGAAAGACATTAAACAAATTAAACAACCCTGCAGTTCCTGTATGAGGGCAGAGAATAAATGAATACAGAGGAGCCCTTTCACAGAATTTTGCTGTCCTCTAGTGGACACAGACCTGTTTGTCCTTTATGGTGTTCTGTTCTCTCAAGAAAATAGGTGAAAGACTATTCAGAGTGGCAAACATGCATACAGCTGTAAGAAAAGGGAGAAAACACTACATGATATAGATACTGAGGACTTAGTTCTGGCGGTCAGAACATACTGCATACTTTCGGAAGGCATTTTCTAGGTGCACACAAAATCGAATTGTAGGAAAACGATATTAGAAACTCTTAAATATATGATATGACTTAAGTATATAAAGACTATGCTGTAATTGAATTAAAGATATACAATTCTTCAATATTAGTTATAAGTGCCTCAAAAATAAATTAAGGCACAAAAGAATACCTGCATTCGAATCATTAATATATTAAATAAAGGTCACATTGGGTGGGTACGTGGAGATCTGTCTGGCAAGCGGTTGATGTCGATGGCTGCGTTTGATTTATGAAAAAGTCTGAGTGAACACATTGTTTTTTTTAATTATATCATTTAAGCAGTCATTAAACAAAAAACTAAACTCATCAAAACACATCGCATCGTATCCCTTGGAACTTGACGAAGAAATAGAGCGAAAGAGTCCAACTGTTCTATATAAACTACCATTGGCCAACTAGAAATCGGCTTTACTGATAAACTTGCATAAACTATAGGCTTTGTATTCCTTGGTTATACTGTCATTTGGCAATTCTGAAAGTGTGTACATATATACGTATACACATATACATATATACACATACATACATACACACATATAAACATAAATATACACATATACACGTATACATCAATATATACATATACATTTATATCTATACATATATATCTATACATATATATCTATACATATATATATATATATATATATATATATATATATCTATATATATCTATATATATCTATATCTATATCTATATATATATATATATACACATACACATACACATATATATCTATATCTATATATATATATATATATATATATATATATATATATATATATATATATATATATATATATATATATATGGTATGTGCTTCTATATCAGATTTAGCTTTGTTTTTTGTATTCACACAATTTAATCGAACAGCGCAATTTGGGAACATGCTAAATTCTCATGATTGTGCATTTGGGATATTGGCACCCCTGTGAATATGCACCTCCATCAGATGCACTATAGAAACTAAAATGTACAATATGAATTATAACAATCTAATTATAGCAGTCTTAAACTTAAATATCAATTTAATTATAGTGCCGTATATTTTGGGGGACCCTGTCGGCTACTGATTTACATAAAACAAGTAGAAAACATAACGGTGAGACAAACTTCAATGTGAAAACAAAGAATGAACAGAAAACCAAACCCTCAACTCGTATGCTACGTGCATCATGAACATATAAAACTGAAATGTTGGATGCCGGGAAGATTTAAGGTCAAGCAATTCATAATTAATTTCGATAGCACAGTACCATGCCAATTAAAGAGTGCTAAAGCTATTAACGAAACCAATCAGTTGCATATATCACTACTGCCCCCTAGTGGCAAAGTGGTTCCCTCGCATCTGCTAGAAAGAACAATTAGTAAAATCAGACAGAAGATAATTTGAGATCATGCAAATTTCATCCCATAGAGCTAACCATGGAAAATTAGGCGATTTCATAGCCGTTGGACGATGTACCTGCACTACCTTATGGTAGAACTTTGTCAGTAAAGTTGTGTGGTCCTGCTTTGCATGTAAACAAAAAAAAACCTCCTGAAACAGAAGATATTTCTCATCAGTTCAGAGATATAGGAGACAGATGTTGGGACACTTTGGACTATAATATATTTTGCAATGCACTTCTTTCTGTTCTTCCGAAGAGTATACAGATAACAGAAACCAAAATACAGGAGAGAGCGGAGAAGAGAGTAGCTTAAGAGTGAGGGGGATGTGGGGTAAATAAATAAAACAAAAACATTGTGTGAGGTCATGGACTATTGACCGAATCTTATTTACTGATGATTTTTTTAAGTAATATTTACACTTTTTTACATTAGTTATAGATCTGCATGGTCTTATAGTGCTCCAATAATACAAAGAACATGAACACTAAACGGAGCAAAAAACAAAACAAAACCTATTCCTCGTTGCAACAGCTTTTTTTACCTGCTCTAATTTAATGCGGCAGTTCAATGAAGGTATTAGGTCTCCAAAGAACAATTTTGTTATTAAGAAAGTACGATCAATTACTTTAATCAACAGCCCTTGAATCTAGATTGAAGTTGAGAGCAAATAAAACGGCAATGAAACGAAAACACAATGCCAACGACAAACAAAAAGCAACAATGGTTTACATATGATGGACATGTTCAACATATTGGATAGCATAAACATATGATAGTATTTTTTTGCAGAATATAACTCAGATTAACATTTCAACACGTCGCAACATTAACATGCCAAGCACAATATCAATCTTAAACGTCCTATCTGGTTTTAATTACATTTATAAATCAAAGATAATATATATTTTGTATCGGCAAAAGGCTATTTTTATTTGGAAATGTACACAATCTAGATTCATTTTCCTTTATAGCTTCATAACCAGTGGGGTTATATAGAGAAAGCATAAAGGGCAGTTCACAAAACTAATGTGACTGCTGTAGAGTGGAACAACAGCAAACTAACAAGAACCACAGTGTATGAAGTCACTTGTTATAGTGACTTTACTATTTCCAAACAAAGACAATTTGGCATTATGAAAAAAGTACATGGGAAAAACAAAAGGCCCTATAAATGACATTTGGAGACAATAATGCAGCTAAACTCAACATGTAGACCGACGAGGCATTGGCTGAGGCTGCACATCCATCCGGCGTTCGTTCTTACTGAATCGATTGCATTCACACCAAACAACGTTCAACATGTGTCGTCCTTTTTCTGTCATTGCCGCTTACAGATGTTCAGGGTTGGTAGGTCTCGTAGGGAAGAGCTATTCAAACTGTCTACTGGTTCAGCACGTCTACAGGTGTTCAGACTGAAACCGGCGTTGAGTATTATCCAACGGGGATGCCATACAGCTGATGACCAGCAGTCAGTTATCCCTGGTTAACGCGACCAGAGTCAAGATGCCCCTGAATGTACCCCTTCAATGAGGTCGGCTGAGGACGAATCCACATTCAGCCTGAAACAAGCGTGACAAAATACTTGACTAGACACTTGGAACAGTTTCAAAGCATCGTATTCTAAACGACAATACCTGATAGCGAACACTCTGGCACTCTGGCTGCCAGCTATAGCGGAACATGCTAGGTGGCGCAAAAGAAAGGCTAGGTGTACCGCGTGGAAGCCTCTGGAAGCCCTTTTATACTCTAGTGTACGTTTCAATCCTCTCCGTTTTCAGAACCACCGTAGTTACGGCGGAACGGTGTTGGCGTGGACGTATCTTCTCGACCGTCACATCATGGTTATATATATATATATAACATATATTCTTCCCTCGCCGTCGCCGTGATGGGCAACTGATCACGCCATGCGCGGCGCCGAGCGGTCGTCGGTGGGGGTCCTCTTCAGCTTAACCCCCTTGCGGATGGCCGCCAGCATGCTGCCCCCCTCCTCCGCCCCTCCCTCCATCAGCTCCTCCCCATCCCACTCCTCCCGGGCGCCTTCGCCGGGCCGCCCTCCGGGGGGCGGGGAGCCCAGGCTGACGTAGGACGGGGGGTTGGTGGCGGCCTGGCCGCTCCAGCAGGCCACGGGCAGCCCCTCCCGGCCCCGGCCCGGGGGGGACAGAGAGCTCTCCTCCCCTCGCTCTCCGCTCGCCTGCGCCGCCGCCGCCGCCGCCGCCTCCTCCCCGCCGCCCCTGCCGGGGCTGAGGCGGGGCAGGTCGGGCACGGTGGGGATCAGCGCGGGGACCATGGGGGTCCGGATGTGGATGGGCCCCGTGCCGGGGACAGAGCCGCAGCGCCGCACGGCCGGCTTGGTGGAGGGCGTGCGGCGGATGGTGGCGGTCCCCGGCGTGATGATCTGCGGGCCCTGGCTCGCCGAGTACGAGCCGCCGTAGGAGGAGGGGCCGGAGTACCCCTGGCTGGAGTAGCAGGAGGCTGGGGTACGACAGGGAACCAAACGCAGAGGTAAGAACATCAAGGTAAGAACCACGCAAAAGTAATACAGCCGTTTCCTGAAGTGATAGACCGATATTTGCGTTTTTCACGTGTATCGTATCGGCCGATATATATATATATATATATATTTTTTTTTACGTGATTTACAGACAGTTCAATAAATGTTCATTTTTTTTTAATTGACACATTGTAACATTTGTTATCATCATTGTGTCATTTTGAGGATGTAAATTGAGGGAGGCTTAGCCTGGAAATCCAGACCCACATCTAGAAGCTGTAGGGTCTGGCAACGCGTAATGAAAATGGCCCAACTCGAGGGGCGGCACCAAGCATGCGTTTGAAAATATCATTGGATAACACACATTGGATAAACACTATGACCAATCAGAAGAATACAAGGGGTGACGTATCCAGACCAGTGGAGCAAACCAATAGAAAAACGGTAAAACAACAACGCTTTTGGCCCTCCTATATTGATACATCGATGTGATTGATTAATGTTCTGGGCCAGGGGAGGCCAAGAATATACAAGAGTATATTGCTCGTACCCAGAGGGACTCGCTGAGCAAATTCAAATTGTGCTCTTGCGAGATCTCGAGAATTTCCAGGGTATTATCGGCTCCAAATATCGGCTCAAGAATATCGGTATCGGCGTATCGGTTATTGGCGAAGGCTGATGAAAATAAAATCGGTATCGGCCCTAAGAAATCTGTATCGTCGATCCCTAGTTTCCCGCTTCTTCTGCTTGCTCTGATAAGGTTACGATGGACTAGGGGCACGTTGCGGAATACGGTCGTCCCGTTTAGTCCGTTATGAAGTAAGGCAAATGTTTATATCTTTACGAGTTTATGTTTTCGTCGCAAACCTTCCATGTAAATGAGCGTGTGGACTTTACATCGTGACTGCATTCATGTTTTATAACTGAAACGCAAATCACTGAAAACGGTGCAGTTATTTTCATTGAAGTCTTAGAAACCACTGCTTTAGTCTCAACAATATGTCCACCAAGTTCCCAGGAGTGCCTTAATGACCCTGCGAATCAACAGTTATACGACCTCACTGATCTACGCATGTTAAAGCGAAACGACGTCAGAGAGGAAGTCACCTGTCGGAGTGGGGGGGTAGCCCCCGGCGGCGGCGGTGCTGTGGACTGGCGTGGAGGGGTAGGGCCCACCGGGGTACATGGGCTGTCCGGAGGGGTAGGGGGCCTGGGGGCTGGGCAGCCCGGCCGCGGCGGGGTAGGGCCCCCCGGGGTACATGGGCTGTCCGGCGGGGTAGGGGGCCTGCGTGCTGGGCAGGCCGGCCGTGGAGGCGGGCCTCTTGGCCTGGAACATGCGGCGGTAGGACTGGCTGATCTCGCTGTTGCGGGGAATGGTGGAGGACTTGTCGAAGTCCGGCTGCTGCTGGGCCTCCGGCTCCTGGTCGCCGGCCATGGAGAAGTAGTCGTAGTCGGACACTGCGGGTGGGGCGCATTAACGAGAGGCGTCAGGAGCTGTGTTCGAAATCGTTCCCTATCATGGACGTAGTGCACTAAATAGGGTGCACGCCATTTTGTAGGGTGTTCGAATTCTCAGTGGTCCACTATATAGGGCACTATAAAGTGGACTTTAAAACATACGATGTTCCCTACCCGTATACCACAATGCAATGCGGTCGTGTTTTTCCGGAGGAGAAGAAGAAGCTGAATAAACGCGAAAACTAATACATTAAATGATGGAGTCTCCGGCTTTCGTATAGAAATGTCAACAATTTATTTGGGATTTAACATAGAATATTTAACATTCAAAATTAATTAAAAAAATACTTGAACAAGGAAATGTAACATTCAACATCAATACAACCTCCAGCTTTCCTCGTGAGTGCCTGGTATGTTTACATGATGTGGGCGCATCTGTCTGCGTCACACAAATACCCGGCGCATTTACTGACGCAAATGACGTTTAGAAATGTTCAGCGTAGTGTCCGAATTCTCGTTCCCTATTCCCTATATAGTGCACTAAATCATGTACACTATATAGGTAATAGGGAACGAGCTTATAGGGAACGATTTCGAACACAGCTTGTGATGCACACGGAGCCGAGAGCCGCACAGGCTGAACCTCTTGGGGCTCAGTACAGACTGTACGGACTCAGGAGGACCTCACGTGTCTAGTGCTTGGCGTCAAACATGACGATGGATAGCATGGTGCTTTGGCTTAATCATGACCTATTGACATGAAGCCCGCCTTTGTCGGAGCCAGGGTTCCAGTGTGGGAATCAGGCCCAGGATCGGTTACGTTAGTAACATTCTCCAATTCACTCAAGGTGGTGTGTGTGTGTGTTTGCGTGTGTGCGTGCGTGCGACTACCTTGCGAGGGGATGGTGTCCTCTGAGCAGCAGGGTGTGGTGGACTGGGTGCTGTACCCACTGGAGCACTGCATGGAGTCCCTGCTGGACCTCTGGGCGTCCAGCTGGAGGCCTCGGGACAGGGCCAGGGCCAGCTCGTCGTGGGCCTCTAGCGCCCCCGCCTGGAGGATGCAGGGAGACACGCGTTACACACCGTTGACGGGAATCTGCACTGGCCTCAGGATACAGTGCCACTATTATACGGACGATTTAGCGGTGGAATTGGCGTACCGTTGAAAGATACAGTGTGTACGATTTAGTGACACTAGACAATGACAGTAGATGAAGAATTATTTTGCACGTGTATGACCCAATCAATGGCTGAATCATATCAGCATACGCCTAAATGTTGCTTTGCTCGAATCAACTCAACTCAACAAGCGGCTGATGAGGTTGAGAATCAACAAATACTAATGTTAACTAACTTTGGTTCTTAAAAGGTTATCCCCTAAAAACACTATTGCACCTAGGTCCGATTTTTACCAAAGATGTACTTTCCGATAATTAATAAAAGTTTTCCAATATATTATTTTGTGTGTCATTACTTGCTGCTGAAAAAATGTCTGGCCCAACTGAATCTGTCCTAGAATAGCCCTGCTCTATCCGCCCACCTGAGGACAGGAGCCCAGGGGCCCGCAGCCCAGCTCCTCCGCTGCGTCCAGGGGGTAGCCGGGCGCCATGCCGACCGCGGGCGCTGAGGTGGGCGGGGCCGAAACGGGCGTGGCCGGCGCGCTGGTCCGCTGGCCCTCGGCGTTGGGGTCGACCGGCCCCAGGGGGTGGTCCTTGTCCTTCCTCCGCCGCAGCGTGTTGACCATGGGCTGGTCGTAGGGGCCCGGCTTGGCCCAGTCCTGCACACACACACACACAGATTAGTAGACTCTCCTGCTGCTGGCGGGCCCTTCTGTTTCCGGGCTACACTAGAGCAGTGGTACTCAAATGGGGGTACGCGTACCCCAAGGGGTACTTTTGGCCTAAACGTAAATCTAAAAACAAGGAGAATCCGTGTAAAAGAAAAGCGCATCCAGAAACACTTTGTTAGTTTCAGTAGCTCCCTGGCGTTGTGCTTCTTTTGTGGAGGAATTAGCCCACAGTTACATGAAGCAGAGGCCTATGTACACTGCCAAATTGACCGCACATATTATTTATGTTCATTTTTTTTATTTTCTCAAAAAATCTTTTGATACCGGTGAAGGGGGTACTCAGCTGAAAAAATATCTTGGAGGGGGTACACTAGTAGGAAAAGACTGAGATCCACTGATCTAGAGGTTTTGCTATCGCTGTTTCTGATTGGTGTAAATGACTGCGGAGTGAAAACTAGCTAGCAGCCTTCAGACCTGAGCATCCGGCTTCTCTTTTAACTAAGCTCTCAATACCGCTGCAGTACAGCTGTCGTTAACGGTAACAGGCTTAGGCCCCGGGGGGGGGAAGCCCCTGGAACATAAGGGTGGACGGGGAGGACGTGGCGGACCGACCTTCCAGCTGGGCACCCTGGAAGACGGCAGCATGCTGGAGCTCAGGGTGCAATAGCTGGGGAAGTCTGGGAGCAGGGCCGAGGTGGGCCGCAGCCACGACCGTGAGGGGCAGGTGGTGGTGGAGGAGGAGGCGGAGGAGGTGGAGGAGGTGGACGGGGAGGGGGGCAGGAGGGGGAAGGCCCCGCTGGAGGAGCCCAGACTCCCCGTCCTGCCGGCCAGGTAGGGGGAGTCTGCGGCCCCCGGGGCGTAGTGGTCGAATCCGTTGGTCAGCTGGAAGGGGGTGGTGGTGTGTGTGGTGTGTGTGTGTCGGGGGGGGGGGGGGGGGGGTGGGGTGGGAGGAGGATGAGGGTATAAGGAGCGTTCAGGACGCAAAGGAAAAAACAAAATGGGAAATGAAAGTTAATGAAATGAAGGAACAACGAGGATACAAAAAAAACACATATGTAATGTAATGGCGCAAAATAATAATTAAAGAATTTTTTCGGATGACAAAATTCAAATCATATAACGAATAAGGAATCCATCTGAATTTCCCCTTTCTCTGAATAATAAACACAACAACCACAGACAACAAACAAACAAAATAATGACCAAAACATGAATGAATGACCTGAACGGAGAGCAAAACCCTGTGAACCCCCCTGAAGCTCCGCTCTCTTCACACGGACAGTGAGAGAGAGCACCGACGCCACGCTCTTACTTTGAAAGGAAGAAGCGAGGCCGTAACCCAGAGGGATGGTTACACAGCGAGCCGGCGAGTGTGGGGGGGGGGGGGGTTAAACAGGAGGTGTGGGGGGGAGGGGATCGTCAGAGTGCGGGTGGGGGGGGGGGGGGGGGGGGGGATGTGTCACCTTGTCGGGAGTGTGCGGAGGCACGGCAGCGTGGGCAGAAGCAGTAGCAGAGGACGGAGAGCCGCCGCAGTCGCCATGAGGCAGAGGGGCCTCAGACGCCTCAGAGGAGCTGGAACAGGGACAGGACTGGAGAGGGGTGGGGGGGGGGGGCAGAGCGAGCAGGAGCCAGGGAGGGAGGGAGGGAGAGAGAGAGGGAGCAAGAGTCAGGGAGGGAGTGAGAGGAAGGGGGGAGAGGGGGAGAGAGAGAGAGAGAGAGAGAGAGAGCAAGAGAAAGTGGGAATGGGGAGTGACGATAGCGAGAGAGGTGATAAAGTGGGGGCGATGGGGGGGGGGGGGGGGGGGGGGGGGGTAGAGAGAAAGAGAGAGAGGTGGGAGGGGGGGTTAATAACACGGACAGGAGCCAGTTGTTAGAAGGAGGAGCAGAGGAAGCAGCTTCTCACTGTCTGTCGCAGCAGTGTCAACTCAAGCCCCGCCGAGGGAGAACGACACAGCAGAGAGAAAAGCGGGGGGGGGGGGGCAAAACAAAGACGAGTGGTCGGCTACGAGTTTGAGCAGCTCCCAGAGGAGGCGTGGGCAAAAAAAAAATCAGCCTCCGATTTTAGGGAGAGATACACCTCCATGCAGCACTCCATCAGACGCCTGCGCGGTGTGCCTTGCTCTCCCCTCTGAGGGGGGGGGGGTTCTCTGGGCTCTTGGCAGTGCTTTCCTTGGCCTACAAACCCAAGGAGGAGGAGGGCCCCGGTTGTTTCTGGCCCCGGTGCAAACCTCAGCGGCTATAACTGCGCTGAGCGTCGGGGCAGCTTGGCGGGCACATTCCCAGGGTCTTTCCCCGGCCGTCACGCAGCCAGTGAGCAGGAGGTTGGCCCCGCATGGCAGGGGCCAAGCCCTCCTCCTTCCACCTCAAACCCATTAGCGTGGGGGCATCAGAGCATATTTCTATACCCCGGCGGTGTCAGTAAAACATCTGCCCCGCTTGGCTGGTGAGTGCCTGCAGAGACTTGGCACTCGGGGGCCATGAACCACAGCTCGGAGTGCAGCCGTGCCGCCCCCCCCCCCCCCCCCCCCCCCCCCCCCCCCCCCCTCCACACACACTGAGAGGCCGGGGCAGTCAGAGGTGATTGCTAATGAGTGCCGGCTGACAGGCGGAATGCGACCGCGATCGTCCGATGAGCCGTCCTGATTGGTGTGCGGCTGAAGACGTCTCATTTCTGACTGCCATAGATCCGGCGGGCGGCCTCAGCCTTCCAGAGGACGGGGTGGTTTTGGAGTCCTCTGGAAGGCTGAGGCGGACCGCAGGACTGTCACGGTGACTGACTCCTAAATGACGCGGTTTGACTTGACCTGGATCTCACTGGGACGCCGGTGGAGCCACGGCGCAAAGGCTCATTTCCTCTTACGTTTACGCTATAATCAAAACAGGGAAATGACTTCACTAGGATCCCGAGCTCTTTAACTACTGTCCAGGAGGCCAGGCCTTTCCGTGGCCGTGCCAGCGTTTCGGTGTGTGGGAACCAGGCACTGGATAGTTTATCACAACGGGATGGAGTCCCACGCTCTCTTTTAAGGGGCTGGGGGTGGGGGGGTTTTGGGGAAAACAAACTAGATTGTTTTCTGTAAATCTTCACGGAGACTCCTTCACGACCGGCACAGTTTCAGAGCACCTCTATCAGAGTCCAGATCACATCTGTAAATCTGTATGTCTTGCACTAAAAAATAGTGCGAAGCATTAAGTAGCATCTTATCCTAGATATATTTGTTGTATGTGTTAACCTAACGATTGTTAGGTTACTGTACCGACCGAGGAATATTGGTTCTCTTTCTTCCGACTTATTGTAAGTTGCTTTGGATAAAAGGGTCTGCTAAATGCCCTTAATGTAAATGTAAATGTAAAGAAAATCAAAGGGTCAATCGCAGAGCATCAAGATTACAATTACACATTGTCGACCTCATTGAGAGAACCAAGCGACACATGCTCATCGCACCAACTAAGAAAACTGTTTTTGTAGAAACCAACCGGCGAAGAAAACACCATTTATAGACCAAGGACACCGTCCACACAGAAACAAACCCAACCCCACAACCGGGCGCCGCGGCTTACCTTGGCTTCGGCCAGCATGGGCGAGGGTGACTTGGACGGGGCGTACTGGTCGTGGGAGGAGGAGGTGAAGCCCGAGTCGTGGGAGGAGATGCTGGAGAGGCGGGGCGGGGCCTGAAGGGGCAGCGTGGAGCTGCGGTAGCGGTGGTGGTGGTGGTGGTGGTTGTTGTTGGTGTGGTGGTTGTTGTGGAGCAGGTTGTGGGAGGAGGAGGTGGAGGAAGAGGAGGAGGAGGAGGAGGAAGGAGAATGAGAGTGAGAGCCGCTGCTGGAGCCCCTGGAGTCAGTACTGTTAACGCTGTTCAGACTACTACTGCCAAGCGCAGAGGAGGTGGGAGGAGGAGGAGGAGAGGGGGAGGAGGAGGAGGAGGAGAGGGGGAGGAGGAGGAGGGGAGGGGAGGTGGAGGAGGGGAGGTGGGAGGAGGAGGAGGAGAGGGGGAGGTGGGAGGAGGAGGAGAGGGGGAGGCGGAGGAGGGGAGGTGGGATGAGGAGGAGAGGGGGAGGTGGGAGGAGGTGGGAGGAGGAGGAGGAGAGGGGGAGGTGGAGGAGGGGAGGATGGGGAGGGGAGGGGAGGTGGGGGAGGGGAGGATGGGGGGGGGAGGTGGGAGGAGGAGGAGGTGGGAGGAGGAGGAGGTGGGGGAGGGAGGAGGAGAGGGGGAGGTGGGAGGAGGAGGAGGAGGAGGAGGGAGGAGGAGGGGGGGCAGAGGGAGAAGAGGAGAGAAGGGTGGTGTAAAGGGGTGGGGAGGGGGAGAGGAAGAGGAGGAGAGGAGGAGGGTGTTGTAAGGGGGGGGGGAGACGAGGAGCAGGGAGTGAATTGTCAGGAGACGACAATGAGAGGATTAAGGAAGGAGTGTGTGTGTGTATGGGTCGGGTGGGGGGGTTGTGACAAGGGGGAGGGGGAGGGGAAACAATTAAAACAGCACACCAAGATGCAGCGGCAAGCAGTGGCCCAGAGACCAACCCAATCAAATTAAATAAAACCATGACAAGACGAAATAATGGCACTGACACAGAAAGCATACCAGCACTTAAAACCTGCACTGTGTTTAGCTTTCACAGGTGAAAAAGATGTGATATTAATTACTATGACTAGTTAATTATTGTGTGTTCACTACTATGCCAGTACATGGCAGGGAATTTAGTGCAAAACCTTTTTGCATCTTAAGTAAAAAATGAGCTTTTCAGGTTTTAACAGACAATCAAGTGGTATATGATGGTCTGCTAGAACCTTACAAGTAATGATTTTGCTTTCAGAATAAGTATTTTTGTTTGCAATGTAAAAGGTTTTTAGAACCACTTAAAAGACACAAATCTACCTCCATACACTACAATTACAATCACGATGAAGAAATCAATTTCAAACAACAAGGACAGATGAAAAGCAAAACAAATTGATGGATGATCAGCCTGCACATTACTAGGGGTTATTATGGTCTGGAATGTGGTAAACCAGCCCATGTTGCATAATGTTTCTGTGTGCACGTCAAATGGTCTGTATAGCCTCGGTCAATGTGGGTCAAAGTCTCTAGAAGTAATTCACAAATATAACTTGTATAGCCTGTCATGTTAATTTATATTGCGATTCAAATAGTAGACAGTGGTATGCAGGAGCAATAACGTATTTTTGGACCGCATTGAATCATATTGGCCACCGGGGGGCAGACACATACAAGGCCGATAAAGATGAAAGGCTTTAGCATGCAGTTCTCCATCCAACCCTATTGGCCAGAGGCAAAGCAACAGTGACTTCATCCATTTATAAATAGTGTTTTTACTATGTCATGGAACACTTGCTGACATTATTCATAACCTCCCTGTTAGGTCAACCACTTTAAAATTCAAACTACTTCAATACTTTAGGAGTGTGGATTTGCTAAACCTTGCAAACGATCGTACCGTAAATGAAAGTCGTTTACAGATTACTTTACAGTCGAGACCCACTGCATCACTTTAGGACGCTGTGTCGAGATACATTTACCTCGTACGTTCATAGCTCATAATTCACACGACAGCTGCCGGGGTAGTTATTGGTTCCCAACAGGCCTGCGTCCCAGCCGTGCCTCGGAGGCCAAACATAACAGCGCTCTTTATGATGTGACAAATTCTTAGCACCGAGGAGCTCGAATGGGGCACTGGCTCCGCTATTTGTCTCATTGAACGGGCGGGTCAATTTCTGATTGTCGTCAAATTAGCAATAAGACACCGGGAAGAAGTAACAGTGTCGTGACTGATGCTTTACCGTGAGCACAGGTGTGCCTGGTAGGGTAAAGATTGGTAAAGATGCTGCAGGCTGATCAGCAGCATTCAGATTGCCTATGGATCGGTACAAGCATTGTCCATTTGGTCAAGCAGAAGGGACCGGCTTAGCTCACAAGGTAGAGCGGGTGGATCTGTAACCGGAAGGTCGCTAGTTCGATCCCCGGCTCCTCCTAGCTGAGGGTCGAGGTGTCCCTGAGCAAGACGCCTCACACTGACTGCTCCCGACGGGCTGGCTGTCGCCCTGCGTGGCTGAGACCGCCGTCAGTGTTTGAACGTGTGTATGAACCGTTGTAAGTCATTTTGGATAAAAGTGTCTGCTAAATGCCCTAAATGTAAATGTAAAATGGCAGGCAGAGATTTATTCTGGTGGCGACCCTACGGTGGTCTCTGATAGGGTGTGATGGGAGGATCTGGCGATGGGGGGGGGGGGGGGGGGGGGGCCTACCTGCACATGCTTGACTTCCTTGACATGGTGGCATTTGGGGAAGAGGGCGGAGTCTGGAAGGACCAATGATAGTCCGAGCCCTTCAGGTCCATTATGACCTGCAATGGAGAGACATTTATGTCACATGTCATCGTCACACCGTTGCTTTAAAAGTACCTTTTACTTTACGGCGGTAGGGTTGATGACATGACATATGTGTCACAGTCATATGACCTCCGCCGGGACTCGAGGCCTCTCACCTGCTCGCTGGCCGGGGGGAGGGTGTGGGGGTCAGAGGTCAAGGCCTTGAGGTCATCAGAGATGGTCTGGAGGTGAGTGACCTCTCCGAGCATGGAGATCTCCTCGTCCTTCAGACACACACACACACACACACACACACACACACACAATGAGGAGGGATTTTAGATTAATCAGAAATGGCATCATAAAATCGAAGCAGATACATATTCACACACACCCACACTCAGGATTTAACCTAAACTCCCCCACACACACACAAACAGAGAGAGAAAGGTGTCTGTGTGTGGTAGACCTTTGTACAGTGTTAATAGGGCCCCACTCACCACCACGGGTCGCAGCATGGCCACGAAGCAGCAGAAGCGCTGGCGCTCCTCGATCAGGGCCCTCCTCAGGGCCTGCTTCTCCGTCTCCTCCAGCAGGATGTACTTATCGCTCACATCCTGCATGGCGCTGTCCAGCTGGGGCTGGAAGTCACCGCGGCCTGGACAGAGACACAGACAGACACACAGACAGAGACAGAGACAGAGAGAGAGAGAGAGAGAGAGAGAGAGAGAGAGGGACAGGGAGACAGACAGACAGGGAGACAGACAGACAGGGAGACAGACAGACAGGGAGACAGACAGGGAGAGATACATACATAAAGATTGAGAGGGAGAAAGTGAGGGAAGGACAGAGAGTCAGTCAATCCGTCAAGAGTAAGATGGACAAAATCTATTTGTGCAATTACTCATTAAATTAACACATGAGAAGACATACTGGCTGAAAGCGATTAGAATGGCCCGAACAGTCCCTGACTTAGTGAGTCTGTCTCCTGACAGAGGCTTTCCAATGAGGTCAATTTACTGCAACCCATTTTTGGGCCAAATAGACAACGAAAGATGGCCCCTTCACGGTCAGCCCGACGGTCTTTCTCTCCTCAAGTTAAAGTCGTGTTCTGAAGAGGCAAGTTGGAGCCGGACCGAGGACAATGACCTCACAGCCATGGGGACGCTTGGCTGGCTCCTCTCTTTGTGGTTCTGTGTGACCCAGAGTGTGAGTGTGTGTGTGTGTGTGTGTGTGTGTGTGTGTGTGTGTGTGTGTGTGTGTGTGTGTGTGTGTGTGTGTGTGTGTGTGTGTGTGTGTGTGTGTGTGTGTGTGTGTGTGCGTGTGCGCAAATGCCCCAGTGTGTTTGTGTCCCATTGTGTGTGTGTGTATGTGCGTTTGGTGTGTGTGTGTGCCCCCCACTGTGTGTGTGTGCGTTTGGTGTGTATTTGTCCAAATATGTGTGTGTGTGCCCCAGGATGTGTGTGAGTGTGTGTGTGCATGTGTAAGCGTGTGAGTGTCCTCAGGGTCTAGGTGTGCACATCTGAGCTCGGTGTGACACGAGCATGTGACCCTCGAGAGCATGAGGAAGACGACGAGACGCCAAGGTCGTCTAGTCATTACGTCCTGTGTGTGTGTGTGTGTGTGTGTGTGTGTGTGTGTGTGTGTGTGTGTGTGTGTGTGTGTGTGTGTGTGTGTGTGTGTGTGTGTGTGTGTGTGTGTGTGTGTGTGTGTGTGTGTGTGTGTGTGTAGCGGCAGTATCTCTTGAGTCCTCTATGGTGGCAGGAAGACTGGCGCAGGATGAACTATATCTAGACACTAAAGGACTTTTCCGACCACACACACACACACACACACACACACACACACACACACACACACACACACACACACACACACACAGACACACACACACACACACAAAGTGAATGGCCCGTTAAAGACAGCTCCAATCCACTGGTCGGCTCTGTTGTCTTGAGATAAACAAAGGGCTCTGGCGTCCCGCATTGAGGTTTCTGACCCGGGGCCCACTGCCAAGGGGCCCGCTGCCAAGGGGCCCGCTCCGCTGCAGAGGAGCAGACGCAGCCGCGGTCTCCGTCCAAGGGCCAATCATGTTGTCTGTCTCCATAAGGAACAGGAGAGAACGACATGACTGCATCAGAAGGGAACGCCATCATGTTGTCTGCGCAATCAGCCCGCCGTCCATCTGTGGCGCGGCCCGTCTAGCGCGGTCAGCCTCGGCTTTCCACTTCTCCCACCGCTTCGTTTGCAAACCCCGGGGTTCAGGCCAAGGCTAGGCTTTTCTGCTACGTCTCTTCCTCTTGAATCTCGCTGGGATTCACGCGGGAATGAGTTGGAACGACATCGCAGCTCCACCAAGCGAAACCGTTTGGTCCCTTTAGTCAAAGGACTAAAGGTTCCTCAGCTCCTAGTGGTCTGCGTTTCCAACTCGGTCCAAAGACCCGGGAGGTTAGGCACACGAAGGTCCCGTTACACATGGCACATTACCGATTAAGGAAAACGCGAGAAATAGTGAGAAAATCGTGAGTACTAAATCGTGTCAACTATCCGTTGCAACGCGAATTTTGCGGCCTTTTTTCTGCGGGGAAGAATTCAACCCTCAACCTCAAAATACAAGCGTATTCTCATCAAAACATCCCATGTTTCTAGAGTTTGATTTCGACTCAAGTGCAAAAATGTTTCAGTGAATGGCAGTCCGCGGATGAGGCGGATTAAGATAAGTGTGGAAATAAAGATATACCTGAATAACATCAGTGTTTGTGATCAATACTACATTAGGGTTGTGATTGTGGCTACGGTTCATTCTGTGATTCTGCTGTATGTGTTGACAGCCGGTTTACAAGGGAGGTCACAAGTGAGTTTGTCTTCAACAACAACAAATCAATGTGGGCAGGATGAGAAGGGAGTAGACAGGGGGACTAAGCAGAGCAGAGAATTGGAAATTGCAGCGTCTACCAGAGTTCCTCTCTGTAGATCTACAAACACAATCAGACCCAAAGGCGGATTTGATTTCTAAGCCTCCGGCTGCTAAGTATACATTTACGTTGTTTGGGATTTTCGGGAAAAGCCGGGGCCTTATGAGAACGAGCAAGGGACCTAGTTAAAAATAAAACTGGGTTGTGTAACATGGTCTAAAGCAGGGAATGTCTTTTCTTCCACCGAGCGGTTCAGTGTCTCGCTAACGAGGCTCTGATTGGACGCTGAGGCCAGACAGAGCTGGAAAGTGGACTCACTGGACCAACTGCTCTCCCTGATCACAATAAGGGATGGCGTTTTAAGGCATTTTGAGAAGCTGCATTCAAGTATTGCAGTGTACTCAAAAAGGAAGTATACCCAACAGAACCGCATACGTTTGTGGAAAATAGAGCTCATAAACAATTCTATCCAATGAAATTGATCAGCATTTCAACTCGCCTGCAACTGTCACTGATTTTAAAACGTCTCGGATCAATCGTGTTTCATAAATAAAGTCCCTGATATCGATTCATAGGGTCAGTGGAGCCAAGCCTTCAGACTGGTTTCTACGATATTACATTGACCCTTGTTGGCAGTTCATTGACAAATATTTGACAGAGATATCAATTAATTGCTTGTGCATTAATAAGTCTCACTGGTTTCTGAAGTGAATGCAACAAACTGAAAGGTGAATACTTAATCATTTGGCATCAAGGTGAGATAAGTGAAACATTTCGGATTTTAGTTTCAATGACACTACCCTGACACGACCCTCAATATAGGCTGCTAACAAAAAACTAAGTATTAAAGAGGTGGCTCTTTAGGAACAATGCAAACAGATTGTGGGATTAAGTTACTGTGGGAACAATACTAGGTCGCTTTGGTAGGTGAACATAAAGGCACGGTTGTGTGTGAGAGAGACAGAGAGAGAGTGAGCGAGACGGATTAAGATTGTGTGAGAAGATTAAGTATAAAGTAAGAGAGCAAGGAGGGCCAAAGTATACACACACACACACTTCCTCACCTCCATTCCAGATTGATATTGACAAAATGCCTGGAGGCAACCATACAATGCAATGCAATTACCAGCTGTTTCTGGTAATTGCACCTGAAAATAAATGTTTTTCTAGATCAGCACTCGATTTATAATGGTAAGAACATTGACAAAAATGGCAAAGGCTAAATCGCAAAATATGCTCTCAATCTCCCAAGAAAACAATCCACCACTAACTGGGCCTCTCACACTCACTCACACTCTCATTTAGAGTGGATTTCCTCTCAGAGTAGCAGTTTAACGTTCGCTGGAGAGCTTTATGGCTAAGCTTTTGCAAAGGCAAACCATAATCCGGCCCTCTGCGTTCAAATGAGCAAACCCAGAGTTATTTTAACAGGTCTCAACCAACTCTGGCCCTCCAGGGAAATCAGCTTATCGGGAGAAATGGCCGCTGTGAAGAAGAAGAACGGACCCAGATCCAACTCGGAACGGTCGACTGGTTCTCCCGCAGGTTGCTACAGGACGATGCCTCAGTTTACAGGGATGCGCGTCCTGTGATGAATCGCTAGTGATACATGCTAGCCAAGTTTCCAGCCGACTATTATGTAAATAAACAGCTTCCCCGGCACAGGGCTTTGCGAGGTCCACAACACCAAAAAAGGCTGCGCTAATTTGTTGCTTAGCATAGACCGCCTTATAGATAAATACACTTAGTGTCTACATATGGAGAGTTATAGAGACGTATACAGAGATGTGTGTGTGTGTGTGTGTGTGTGTGTGTGTGTGTGTGTGTGTGTGTGTGTGTGTGTGTGTGTGTGTGTGTGTGTGTGTGTGTGTGTGTGTGTGTGTGTGTGTGTGTGTGTGTGTGTGTGTGTGTTTACACCAGTCCCAGCCTGGTCAGATTAGCCTCCTTATGTAATGACTGCTGAGGCTCCTCTTATCAAATGTCTCTTGCTTATAACGTTATTAACTTGATTTACTCTAGTCTTCTTCTAGCTCAGCAAAGGGTGAACATGTTTTGCTGTGTCAGGGCTCTCTGGTGTCCCAGGGTTTTCTAATGGGTGGATGAGAAGGAGCCGAGAGGAATATTGAGGGCGTGTGAGTGCGTGGGTGCTCCCGGAGAACACATCCTTTCAGCTGCTCATCGGTTCAGGGCTCCTGTTTGCAGATTGTGCGCTACTGAACGAGAGAGAAGAACAAGTGTCTCTGTTATCAGTCGCCCCTGGGTTCACACAGCCGGTGTAACGAGCCCTGAACACGCACAGAAGGAAATCCTTATCAGGACTTGAGTCACATGCTCGGCATTAGAAGGTAAAGCGAGACAGACGGGCCGAGAGCGAGACAGACAGACAGACAGACCCAGACACCGGCAGACAGACAGACAGACGGACTCAATGTAGGTCACGTTATTGTTTACGCGTTTGACTCTAATTTCTTCAAACTTTTGGCTGCGTACACTTTTCGTGTCATCAAAAGTAGAGCCCTCCAGGCTCACAAAAGGATGAAAGCTGAACTGGATCACTTTCTCACACACATGCATGGCGCACGTGTTGATGCTAACACCACTCAACTACAAGGGCTTTTCACGTGACCCAATGATTCCATTTTCTCCAGCAACGCTTTTTTCTTTTTTTCTCTGCCTCGCGCCCAGCCAGAAAAACACGGTCATGAGATGCCCTTCAGATACTGGTAAACACAGAGGTAACAGATCACGCCGGTTCTGCACCCACACAGCCCGCACACTCACGGTGCATAAAGTACCAGAGAGACCTTTTCCCTCATTCCTGAACCGTTGTTTAGTCCGTAAAAATAAGCCGTATAAATTTGTATGCATCATAAGTATTTGTGTTTGTTTCTTGTGTGTTTGTGTGTCTGTCTGTCTATCTGTGTAGTCAGTTTGTTTTTTGCTTGTGTGTCTAAGCGTGTGTCTCTAAGCATGTGTGTGTGTGTGTGTGTGTGTGTGTGTGTGTGTGTGTGTGTGTGTGTGTGTGTGTGTGTGTGTGTGTGTGTGTGTGTGTGTGTATCTGTATCTAAGCTTTTGTTTGTGTGTTTGTGAGTCTGTCTGTGTGTGTGTCTGTGTGTGTTGCAGACGAGATAAACTTGGTGTGATGTCAACGGGTCCACGAGCCTATTAGTTGAGTCACACGTGGGAGTGAGACAAAAAACACAGCATATTTTGCCTACTTAATGACCAGTCTGTGTGTGTGCATGCATATGTGAGTGTGTGTGTGTGTGTGTGTATATGTGTGTGTGTGCATGTATATGTATGTGTGCGTGTATATGTATGTGTGTGTGTATATGTATGTGTGTGCGTGTGCGCGTGTGATATACAACAGATAAAGCAAAGCACAGGGCAGCGGGGGGGGGGGAGGTAACACCGGTGCATCCCACCCAGTGGGGGGGGGGGGGGGGCACAGAGATCATGGAGGAAGCACACAACTAAAGACCAGGCCCACGACGTAGGAAAGTAGCCGCTCTGGAAACCTGCACCCGCTTATGGTTAAGAAAAGATCAAGTAATATCAATATAGGTATTCGGTATTTTGCCAAATATTGTACAGTACAGTGTTGATTAATATGACACAGTTTGACTTATAATAAAGCAGAAAAATCTAAAAAGATAAAAGACCTTGGCTGATTAACCACCGGTAGTAAAACTGCCCGGGAAGCAGTGAGCAGCACTATCAAAACCCAACAACTAATTGGGCCGAGAGAAGCCCTATGTCAACAGCTCCCACGCGGTGTGTGTTGGCTGAGCTCTCTTGACGCTTTCAGCCCGAACCTACCGGAGCTATGAGCTGTGCTGCAAACCCGAAGGAAAACACAAAACCGACATCCAGCACAACATTCCCCCTCCGCCTCCTCCTCCCCTGGTTCCCATTACACCCTGATGAGCCAGACGTTGCGCGGGAACGCCGTCCAGAATTCCTATTTATGGTGTTTCACTTTATTACCTCCCCGCTCAAGGTTAATGGTTGTGTGCGAGTGCAACGCCAACAGCACAAGGAGCCCCCAGCCGGCAGCGGATACCAAGTAAGGCAATGTTTGGAGCTCCTGGACACCGCGCTTGTCCGCTGCCTGGGCGTCACGGCAACGCTGTTCAGACCCCATCGTCTGTTTGGACTTGTGCCGGGCCGGCCATAAGCAGTTCCTCGATGTAAAGAAAGGATTCATGTTGGCGTGGGAGGTAGAGCGGGGTTGGCTGGTGACCGGAAGGCTGCTAGTTCGATTCCCGGCTCCTCCAAGCCGGGTGTCGAGGTGTCCCTGAGCGAGCCGCCTTAACCCCGACTGCTCCCGACGAGCTGGCTGTCGCCTTGCGTGGTTGACACCCCCGACGGCGTTTGAATGTGTGTATGAATGGGTGTACAGCGCTTTGAGTGGCCCCTGGTTTGAAAAGCGCTCTTTAAATGCAGGCTTAACATTTACCATTGATGCCGATAACTAAGGGCCGGTGGGGTCGCTGTTAAACCCCAAGTAAGTAGCCGAGCCCAGGTGCATGCTGGTCAAATTCGCCAAATGACATGCATTGTGGGGTAATCCAGAGCAGCAGCTGTCTTCAATGGTCTCCAAGGAGAGGGCATGGGGCAGCCTGTTGCAGCCGGGCATCAAACGCCACCCCCCCCCCCCTGAGAGGGTCTCAGCGCCCCGTTTAAAACTAATTGGTGGGGAAATCTCGAAGCAGTCGCAGCGAACTCTTGAATGCGATAAGTTGTTATCGGGGGCGCCGTACCGCTCCGAGCGGGATCTGTTTACATTTAAGCGAGCCAGACGGCTGTCAGATTATCCTGCGGTTATTAGAACAGTGAGCAGGGTGCGCCGGCGGAGAGAGAGTATACCAAAAGAAAACAAATGACTCTCACAGCGCTCTTAGCTTTCTCTTCATGAGGCTGGCTAACAATGCCTACAGTCACTCAGAGGACAGCTCAAGATGCTGTGCGCAGCGCTGGGCGAGCGTCCAACTGCCATGTCGCCAAAAGCTCCCCGTTTACGTCCAGCTTGTTTGAGTCGTGTTCTGTGTGGACACTGATATGCAACAGACAGAACAGCATACAGACATACGCCATTTTAATCACTCAAAGTCTTTCCCTCTCCCTCCCTCTATCTCCCCCTCAACAGAGTTTGATCGCCCTCCCTGCTCTTAGGCTATAGAGTAATATACTAGATACGACATGTGAGTCGTATACAGTTGCACAACTCATTTTAAACAGGAAATTGCCGGGACACAAATCAATCACTTCTCCGCCTTTGGGAACAGAGACAAATAATTATAGTTTAGTAGCGTGTTTGATTTCACCCTGGTTGCAATTAACAGAGGAAATAAATCACTAGCTAAATTAACGACATGGGAAAGACAAGAGAAATAAAGAATGTGTATGCGTGTGCGCGAGCGTGTGTGATGTATGCAAGCATTATCGTCGCCAACCAGTACTGATTGGCAGAGCCGACCCAAACCACTCCGGTATCGCATCATGTGACCACACATCACAACCAATAGCAGCAGCAGCAGAAAGAGTGGACAGACAGACGGACCCAGAGGGAGACACTGGGTCAAAGGCCGACACCTGAAGGGCGGGGGGGGGGGGGGGGGGGGGGTTTCCGCTCACCTTTCTTCGCCTTCTTCTGCAGCTTCAGCGTGTCTGAAGACTTCTTCTTGATCTCATTGCGAGCCCTCTTGTACTCTGGAGAATCGAGGGGGTGGTAGGGTTTCAGAGTGGTTAATGGAGGCAAACACATTCAAAAAAAATAATCACGTTTCATTAAAAGGCCGAGCGACGCATAGTGTAGTAGAAGCATGCTAGTGTTTTCCTTTTTACATTTAGGCCAGGAGTAGCTCGCTAGCTTGCTAGTATGTGTTAGCACCGTCTTACGGTGTCAGTGTTGCGTAACATTAAAGAAAAGTTGAAATGGGTTCAAAAGAAGTAGAGTAATGAGCGGTACAATGGGAGAGCGGTGAGCCTCGTTTTACGTTAGTAAACCCATGACTGTCGGCAGCTGGATGTTTTATTAAGTTCGACGATGCACAAGAACAGCACGAGAACGCGCAGGCCGGAGGCACCGAGGAGTTTGTTGGTTGACCTCCTAGCGAGTTAAAAGGTGAAGGCACTTCGTAACGGCCTCCACTTTTTTACACCCTGCGCCGACAACGAATGAGTCACTGTCCGAAATACGTTCACACCGTTTCTCTGTTTCCTCCGTTTTGAAATCATAGCGTTGGATTATGGATTGGATTTGTTTTAGACAGGAGGTTGCTAAGCGCAGACCAATAGGGATCTAATCTAACGCGTGTGGGGGGGGGGGGGGGTGGTCACAACAAAATGCGCCGGGCTCTCTGATTGGCTACATGTAGGCAAGTGGATCGATGACTATATAAAAGATGGACTTTGAATACAAGAAGGATTGTGAATGTCTGAGAAGTGAGAGACCAGAGAAAAGATGCTCTAGATACATAGGTTACAGGATGTGAAATGACGTTTGTCTACGTGGCATGTACACGCCTAGCTGGAGTTGTGTGTAACCCCAGAGCCTGTGTTGAGCTCCGTGTACGCTGTGCAGGGGTTCCCTGGGTGTTTGGGGGCGGTACCTTTGGCGTGGTCCTTATCCAGCGTGGCCACGCCCCGCTTCCACTCCTCCATCTGCTCCTGGAGCGGGTTGATGAGGCAGTCCGCAAAGGTCCTGGGGACGACACAGGGAACCAGGGTTAGCTCCCGGCTAAAGGCCATGCAGTCACACACACACACACACACTCACACACACACACACACTTGGTCCCAGTGTGTGTTTGTGTGTGTGGGACTGCCCCACACACACACACACACACACACTTGGTCACAGTGTGTGTTTGTGTGTGTGGGACTGCCCCCCCCACACACACACACACACACTTGGTCCCAGTGTGTGTGTGTGTGTGTGTGTGGGACTGCCCCCCCCACACACACACACACACTTGGTCCCAGTGTGTGTGTGTGTGTGGGACTGCCCCCCCAACACACACACACACACACTTGGTCCCAGTGTGTATTTGTGTGTGTGGGACTGCCCCACACAGGGTCTCACATGCATGGTTTGCATTTTTAGGGTGTCAGTTGAATTGCAGACAGGGTCAATGTTGAAGAGTTGAAGGTAATGGAGTGAAGCCACGGAGCTAGGGCTGGACAATATATCAATATTCAACAGATTGGAGACGTGAGAATAGATATATAGGGATACATGTTGCCTTTTCTGGTTTTAAAGTCTGCTTTACAGTCAAGAGTTTTCATTTTCCGAGCTCACCAGACTGTATTATTATTCGCCGTTGGTCATTATACCCACATTTCTCATTGTGAACGTATTTTGTGAAAGCACAAAGGATTTGTCGTCAATATCTTTATCGAGGTATTTCGCCCAAATTATCGATAGTTGATTTTGGCAACATGGCCCTGCCCTAATAGCAGCATAGCGTGGACCGGGCCTGGCTGTTGTCTTGTTAAACATTAAAAAAGTCCTGAAACACTGAAGGGCTGATAGATTGGTGACCGACAAGGAAAACAAAAAGGTGCACAGAAAGAAACGATTACATATTTTATGCCTTTAGTTGTGGCATGAAGGGGGGGGGGGGGGCTGGGGGGTGGGGGGCTGTTGAAGAGATGACCGTCAATCATGAACCAACTGTACACACACACGCGCGACACAGGAGGGCTGCGACTGTGTGTGATCTGGGCAGCTGCAGGCTAGAGACCTATACTAAAATTAGAAATGTCCCACCCACAGACATGTCCCTAAGGAGAGAGAGAGTGTGTGAGTGTGGACCCAGGCCCCCTCCAATACTGCTCTGCAATGACGAGCCGAAGGAATTTCTACTGAAATGCCACCCGAAATCAGAGCCCCCCCGAGAGAGAGAGAGACAGAGACAGAGACAGAGAGAGAGACAGAGAGAGAGAGAGACAGACAGACAGAACGAACAGGAGGCGATACAAAGATATAGAATGAGAGAGGGGGGGAGGAGAGAGAGCTTATTAAAGTCTGTCTGTCTGTCTGTCTGTCTGTCTGTCTGTCTGTCTGTCTGTCTGTCTGTCTGTCTGTCTGTCTGTCTGTCTGTCTGTCTGTCTGTCTGTCTGTCTGTCTGTCTGATGTGTGGAATGTCCCACAGTGTTGGAATGCTTGTTAAGAGACAGTTCGTCTGGCTGACCAGCATTCTGATCAAGCCTCTTAAGTGTAGCGCGGTACTTACAGCCACGTGCATCCCCCCCGGCCCACCACCTCGCCGTCACACACATGGGTGCTAAATCATCAGAACTGCATCTGAAAGGGCCCATGTGCCGTTTAGATCGCATTTAAGACCCAGTGCATTCTAGGTGCGCATTCTAGGTGCACTGAACATTGAAGAGGTCATAGTAAGATCTATGGAAGTTAAATCAAAGTTTTTTTTTGTCGCGCGTCGTTCGTGTGATATTTCAACCCATTGTCCCGTTTTTTTTCTGTGATAATGATCATTTATTTAATCCAGCAGAGCAGGTTGTGATCGAAGTGTGTGAGTGTGTGTAAAGCCCCGAGCCTCAGCCAGACTAGACCCACTAGCTCGCCTGCTGTCCTCCAAGGTTAGCATTTAACGAGTAGAGATTATGAGCTAGGTAGCAGTTTAAGTGTGGCGAGCAGAGTTCATATGGCTAATGACTAGTTACTTATGTACACGCTTGTGTGTGGTGTACGTGTGCGTGTGTGTGTATGTGTGTGTGAGTGCAACCAGTGCTATCTGGGGAGCCTTATAGAAATAGAGTACCAGAAATAGAGCAGGGTGAGGAGGTAGAATGTATCGTAGGAAGGTGTAGTACACTATGAATACATTGAAGAACACGTATGTATACATACAAGTACATACATGAGGCCGAGTGTCAACATGAGCAGGAGTTAGTGATATGTGTACATGAAGATATGTTCTGCATAAAAAAAAATACATGGGGGGGAAAAAAAATTGAAATTATGAATTCCTTCCTTACATAGAAAACTGCGTGGGTACGTACCGTACGTGCAAGTATGACTATGTGTGTAATACACAGGATAGAGTTTGTGCGGGCGTTTCGCCTGCATAAACAAAGCGTCATGGTGGTGAATGAGGAATGACGGTGGAGGTCCTTACATTGAGAACTGCTTGAGTTTGGTCTCAATGCCGCGGTGCCTCATGCACATCCTGGTCAGGGCCGAGCCGATGTCTCGGGTCCCACCTGGCAACACAGAAACACAAACCAGCGGTTAGGAACAGCCAACACGCAAGCCATCCGTTAAATCAGCCGACAAATCGTGGGTTTATTCAAGTGCACAACGCTAACGTAGTTATGCGTCAGACGCACACACACTCGCATTCAAGCACACAATCACACACACATTTGCACGCATACCCCCACACACACACACACACACACACACACACACACACACACACACACACACACACACACACACACACACACACACACACACACACACACACACACACACACACACACACACACACACTTTCCATCCACCCCTGTATCTGTTATTGCCGTGGTTAAAGTCATCGGCATTACCGAATACCTTTTGGATTCACGTTGAGGCTATTAGAGGCGTATGCGTGCTCAGAGGAATAGCGAGGCTGCTCCAAGTGCCAGTGGCTCACATTCCACGGCACGGTGTCAAAACGGAGAAGGAGGGAGCGCGGAGAGAGCGAGGGAATGAGATGTCTTTCTCTGTTACACTTAAGCGCCAACGAGGAGCAGTTGGGAAAGACATTGTGAAGTGAAGAGCTTTTCTTGGTTAGTCGCCTTCTGGGAATATTCCTCTGCGTCTTTGGAGCCAATAACAATCACTCAGTAACTCAGCGGAGTGGAGAGGAGCGGGGGTGGAGGTGGAAGGTCGGAGATGAAGGGGTGAAAATGCTTTACGAGGAAGATTTACTGGATCTGGACCCAACGGCCCCCAGAGACTCACGCGTGCTCACGTCACCCGCAGCTGGGCACAATTAAACAATAATAAACAGAGCTCTTGGAACGATGGTAAATATTAGTTCATTTTGGACTAACTAACCTAATATAAACCCCGGCTGGAAAGCAAACAGGACGAAAACACGGGTCGGATGGCGTCACCGGGGTATTTGAACAACGATTGAACTTTGGAGCTCACCACATGAAGCTTTTCGTTCCACTGTTGGAATACACCACCCCTAATCCACTGTTGAAGGTCTCATCTCAAACGAGAGCACGATGTTAGTAGAAGTGTAGGGTTATTATCACAAATCCGACCTGTCATCTGTAACAAGCACGAGCAAAGCACTACTATAACAAACACAACTTAATATAATACATTAACTGCATTTATACAGCGCTTTCAAACCAGTGGCCATTCAAAGCGCTGTACAATATTGCCTAACTCTCACGCATTCATGCACACATTCACACACCGACGACGGAGTCAACCATGCAAGGCGCCATCCAGCTCGTCGGGAGCAGTTAGGCTGAGATGCCTTGCTAAGGGACACCTCTACACTCAGCTTGGAGGCGCTGGGGATCGAACCAGCAACCTTCCGGTCACAAGCCATCTGAGCCACAGGGCGCCCCATAAACCCCTTCTGAAGGCTTATCCCCTTGTGTGAATGAGCTTCCCTTCTGTAGAATATCTGCTTGATGAAAGAGTAAACAAGGAGTCCTCCCGCCCATTTCAGATCTTCCCTCCGCTCTGCTACAGCTAAACGCCCAGAGCAGCGTCCAGTATAGTGCTGCTGACCGCCTAGCAATGGCCGCCGGGACTTGGTGCACCACCTAGTATTCAGCAGGAGAGCCTCCTCAGTGATCCGGTGTCATTAAGTCAAACATGCGCTCGAAACGCCAGGGAAGGCCTCCGGCCAGGCAGCCCAGCGGAGACATGACAGTGATTGACAGGTCTATTGTTGATTTGACGGACTTGCTCTCTGTGAGACCCAAACACTGTCTGAATGGATAACGACAGTGTGTGTGGGGTGTGTGTGTTTCTGTGCTTGTGTGTGCTTGTGTGAGAGTGAGTAAGACACACAGGGGTATTGTGTGGGTTGTGTTTGCATACTTATGTGTTGATGTGTCGGAAAGAATATCAAAGGAGTACAGAAGGTAAGGTTGAAATCTTAGACCGTACGAAGACAAGATTCCTGCGTGTGTGTGTGTGTATGTGTGACAGAGCCTGCATGTGTGTGTGTGTGGGTGTGTGTCAGTGTGTGAGTGACAGTCCTATGTGAGTGTCCCTGCATGGTGCCAGCACTCTGCTGACAGCAGAATAGGATACTCTGTTGGAGTGGTTTCACACAGTCAAGTCGAATCACACACACACACACGTCATGTGATCTATCGTAGGTGAAAGGGACCTTGCGCAGAAATAGGGGCCGTAGTCGTAGTAAGTGGGAGACAGTCAGGCTGTCTTGACACACACACACACACACACACACACACACACACACACACACACACACACACACACACACACACACCATGGAGTGGTGTGTTGGAGGGTCTCTTTGGTCTGCCAAAGCCCTCCGTCACCACCCCAATTTGCCAAACAACGTCTGCCCCGCATTGCAGGCCTGGGTGGCACTGCGGCCAGAGGAGCGCGGTAAGAGAGCTCAGAGGGCAGCCGGGCCACTTCTGCTGCAAATGAAAACCAAAAGAACGGAGAGATGGTAACACAATGTTTGAAAGTCCACGCTTTCACCTTTATACACGACACCGCCTTTCTTGAGAAGGCACTTCTCTACCCGAGCGTTCCAAGGTTTAAGATTCAGAACGGGAAGAGCTCCGGGTTTGTGTGTGCGGGGACTTTAAGTTGTTTTGTGGACCGCGAGTGGCGCTTTCTCTGTGCCTTTTGAGAGAGCGTTCCTAAAGCTGACAGTTGGTTTGGCTGCGGGGACCCGGCGGCCCCGGGGCCAGGGGGATGCAGCGATAGGCTAGCAACCAGGGCACGTTTGGAGAGGTTGGCCCGGGGGTTCTTTCTCAGGGGGAGCAGAAGAAGGTCTGCCTTGTTTTCCAGGGGAAAAATCCCGTGGAAGGGAGTGTGGTGGCTGTAGTTGACTCAATGGCTCTGTGTTTAACCCAGGTTGAATGGCCGCACGGTTGAGCTCAGAGTCTCCTGTGTGGGTAGAAGTGGTGCTTAGGAACTCTTCAACGAGCCGAGCCGTACTCTCTGGGTCATCGTTCTGGGTAAAGCTCGTGGGCGTGTACAGTTGGAACCACGACATTCCTTTGTCTGTGAGTCAAACGGTCTGGTTGCTAAATCCGACGTCAAACTTTTGTAAGGCAATATTATGAAGCAATAAACATATTGGATAACCGCGCGGGTAATTGTCCGTCGCATTCTCGGTGGCTCTCAGGATGTTGTTTCAGTGGCCTTTTTTATTTTTATTTCGCTCACTCGATATTTTGTCCCTCGAATCTTTCCTTCGCAGCCTCCGGTTCTTTGACCCGGTGTTGTTGCAGAGGGTGTGGTGTGTGTGTGGTGCGGTCCGTTCAGTACGAGGCCTCCCTGTGTCATATAACACTATCAACACCACAGCAACACCCCACCCAACACTGCCCCACCCATCGCTGGCTCCTCGTGGACCGGGACTCTGGGCGTGGCCCTGGAGAAGGAACCTTCCCACTCCATCTATCTTTCGCACACTCTCTTTTTCTGGCTGGGGTGTTTCGGCCTGACACCATTCACAAAAATCTGACCTTAGATTCCAGTCTGAATTCTGATCGCGGACGATTTAATTTAATCTGGATACAAGCACACGCACACACACACACACACTTGATTGGTTGATCAGGGTTGTCACTTTCTTTTCACGTCAAATTTGTCTCCACCAATTATAGAAATGGAAGCGTGGATCTGTGAGGGTGTGATTGAGCCAACAGTGAACACAATCGCAGCCAACAGTAGTAAAAACTCCCAATGGGGAGACGATCCAAGGTATCTTGTCCGGACACCACCGTTCCTAGAAAAATAACTGCTGTTATAAGTGTTCTTTGGAAGTCAACCATCTACGCTCTACTTGTTGAGACAAGTTATTACTAAGAAATAAAAAAAATCGGGAGAGCTGGATTAGGCAAATTTGCCAAACTAAAAGGAGACCCCTTTAGCTACGGCGAGACAAGGCTCATATTGCACTGGATAGATTTGCTTTCCCACAAACATTGACATTTTCACATTTCTTAGTTAGACTTGAGTCAGAGAGCTGCCATGACGGACCAATAGGATGGCTGGCCAGACCCAGGCTTCAAAACTACTCCAAATGTACTCCACAATAAAAGGCCGCCCCCACGCTGGGGGGAAGATGAGCTCTACTGCCGTCTCTTTCAGAACGTCGACTTGTCCATGTTTTGTATTCCATTTGTGGAAGAGACACCCTCTCAGCAAGAGACCAGCTAATGTGCACTCTCCCATTACAGACAGTTACCACGGAAACTGTGTGTGCGTGTGTCTGTGTGTCTGTGTGCATGTGCGTGTGTGTGTGTGTGTGGTTCTGCCTCCCGTGGTGTTGTCAGGGCAGAGCCCTTCTGTGTTCTGCTGCTGCATTAAGAGTGACTGACGGCTGTGCTCTTTAAAAAATAAAGAAATAGAAAAACACCATGCAAATGTGTTATGTGTGTTATGTGTGTTAGCGTGCGCGTTCAGGCCCAAGACACGTGACCGAGGAAGACTCAGCCAGTTGTTCAAATGACATTCAATTCACCAACTGAATATGCAAACAGGGGCCGCAGGACACAGGCCGAACAATAAGCCTGCCTCAACTGAAGATGGTATAACACCGCATTAAAGACCGGTCAATCAATTCAGTCAATAGTCTTTATCCAAAACGGATCAATAAAATATTCCTGATAAATATAACATCAATAATTGACTTAACTGATTTAGTATCAATCAATTCAGTCAATAGTCTCACTTTATCCAAAACAGACCAAATGAATATTCTATCATAAACATACATCAATAATTAACTAAACCGTTTTAGTACGAAGCTAAACATTTTTTTTTTTTTAGGATGACATTATCGGATGTGAAACTCAATTGGAGTACATTAATACCTAACTTAGCAGTTTTAGTACAAAGATAAACTGTTTTTTGGGGAAACATTTCCGGATGTGAAACTCGGGTGGAGAGTATTGAAAAAGGAAAGCCCTGATTGTGTACTGTTGTTTAAAAACGGGCAAGGATTATATGTCTGCCATCACAGACACTAGATGTCTCCTGCTCTGTCTAGCACCAGCTGACCCCTGGATGGAAATAGCACCAGCTCTTATTGCACCACACACACACACACACACACACACACACACACACACACACACACACACACACACACACACACACACACACACACACACACACACACACACACACACACACACACCTCCAGTTATTTGACATGTGACCACATGTAAAGGATATTCTGCACCGAACAGTAGTCCACTGGTCCAACTTTTAAGCACAATTCAGGTGACACAGGGAGAAACAGACGCAGAGGGAGGCTGCGATGACCTCATGACATCCTTTTAACTTTTTTCTTGAAAAGAAAGGAGGAACAAAATCCATTATTATAGTTTTCAGTTATTAAGCTGATTATGTTTTTCTCTAATGGCGTAGTGGTTTCTCTCCATGCAGAGGGGTGTGTGTGTGTGTGTGTGTGTGTGTGTGCGTGTGTGCGTGTGCGTGCGTGTGTGTGGCCATTTGCTGGCTAGGCACAAATGCTGTCTAGGACCTCTCCCTCCTCCTCCTCTTGCTCCTGGGAAGCCCCTGGGAATGTCACATTAGCCTGGAAGAGGCCCTGTGTGTGTCATTTATGTTTGTGTTTGGGTACGTGTCGACTTTGACACAGTCTCATGAGTAAATTCACACACAAATTAGACTTCTTCCAATGACCACCACCTCTGGCCCACAACTAACCCACACTGGCATCCCAAGCAACACACCAGCATGCAAGCTTTGAACACAAAACCAGCCAGCCTGACTATTATAGGGAATATTCCGTTATTCCAGGAGTCTATGAAAGACATACATACACACACACACACACACACACACACACACACATACACACGTCATTAACTCTATTAATAAATAGTGTCACTTCCTGACTGTTGTCCATCTCATGTTGCAGGACTTCAGACCTGCTACAACCGTTCTATAGTGGCGAGCAGGCTGCACAGACATCAACATATCAACATAGTGTTAGGGCTACAAATATCCCCAGCAGCTTTTACCAGCCAGTGGAGAGAGGTCTCTGTGTGTGCATGTTCAGTCTGGTAGCAACATACTCATACCCCAAGAGGATATTCCTTTCCGTGTTCTCCATTTCCCACGATAAAGACGTTGTTAAAAATGAAATGCTTTTTAGAAACTGGCAGGTCTACTTTTCACTTTATAGGCTGGCATCTGAGAAGCAATAATAAAGACATAGCAAGCATCAATATTTCAGCACTATCAACTCGTTGGCCCAAATTCTTTTCCATTTAGTGGTACTTGGTTGAAACCTAATATTAGTAGACGGTTGGTGTTGATAACGTCGATGAACTGCCTGCTTAGAAGGAAGAAAGGCATCGCAGCACGTGCACTGTTAGTGCACGCGTCCCGACGTGTCTTTGCATCAACGCACACGTTTTTAGCGATCCCTTTTACTCCAGACGCCACCAGCATCCGTCTGCTCACCCCCCCTCCCGACACACTACGAGAGCATAGATTAAACCCCGCGAGGGCGAGCCAATAAAGAGTCTCTGTTATAACATACTGCTCCTGCCAGCCTGAACCGTGGTTTGAAATACACCATCCAGAGCATCGGAGCGGGCAGGGTGATGGGTTCGGCTATATGCGGAACAGAAAACACACACATCTGAGAATTATTAATGTAGGGGCTGTAGCGCGCAGCGACCTTCTAAAAATACGACTTTTTTTTCTTCTTTTTGAAGCATCTGCTACGCATTAGATCAGGGAGGGAGCCCTCTTCACACCGATCCCAGCTTGTCATTAGAGCTACGGGCAGAGTGAGAGAGAGAGAGGGACCCACGGTTTACCCCAGCTTCTCTCCCAACATCAGGCAGTCGAGTTGAAGAAGGGCGTTTTCACAATTAGCAGAATATTAATCAAAACGAAAACAAACGCTAAAAAGAAGTTAGGAGTCGTACCAAGACGATTGCGTTTTCGATTCTTGACCCTAGTGGAAGGCAAGGAAGTTGCACATTGAGAACTAAGAGAAGGAGGACGGCAAACCAAGTTCAAAGAGAGGGGTGACCGAGATAGACCGTAGAGGTAACCCTGGTTGGCAGCATCTGATTCCGGAATAGTCTCCCTGGCTAATTACCAGGCCCCTCTGCAGTTAGCCAGATGGTCTCTGGTCACCCGGAGCCGGTGGTTAGCTTGATAAGAGACAAGAGAGCTGGACAGAGCAACGGAGAAACACACATGCAGGATCCGATCGCACACAGCTGGACAAGAGCAATGTGATATCCTCTCGGGCTAATTAGAGAGCCAAAGTAACACTTTAATTAGAGAGGCGCACACACACACACACACACACACACACACACACACACACACACACACACACACACCCACCTCCCTACTGGTCATTTCCCCATCAGTCACAATTTATCTAGACCACAGCAATATTTATCCGCACCAAACACTGCCAATGCAATTTTGCACATTACTATCAAAGCAGCTCAGAAACCTTTTCATAGAGAAGAACGCAAGGGCAGTGCTGGTGTTCCCCACCGCACACCATCTTCATAAGAAGACTCAGCCAACCCTCTACAGCGCAAGGTTGAGGTCGAAGAGGACCGTGGCGCTCCGAAAACAGCAGGGTGCTCACCCCAAGAAGGAGAGGAATAGAGACTAGAGGGAAGACCAGGCTGCTTTACATTCCACGGACGACTTTGGGAAACACATGGGACTAATGACACACACGCACACACGCACGCACACACACACACACACACACACACACACAGCGCCGGAGCCGAGAGACCGGCATGTCCCGGCGACGCCACCCCACCCACGCAGCAGCGACAGCGAGGAGTCATTCATCCGCTCAGCCACCAGCACCGTGTTGGGCTGTGCTGCAGCTCAGCCTCCATATATTACCTCCGTCACACTGAGGAGCAGCTCGTCACACACACACACACACACACACCCACACACACAAAGACTGATGAAGATGAATTTACCTAGGTAGGGATTATTTACATCCCAATCATGCATCTACTGGTAGTTTGTTCCATTAGCGGTGCTGGATCTTGACGAACCATGCGTACAAGCACATATGTTGTATTTCATGCACAGTTTGTTTGGGCAGGGTTTTAAACCCCATGTTTCTGGTTTGTTGTGGTCTCATGTCAAGGCTGGCTGGGTTCGTTAATTCACGTCCTCTGGCGTCTCTGCGTTTCTCTAAAACGTTCCCTCAGCCACGATAAACATTTGAGACATCCCCCGAGAGAAACATCACATCCTACTGAATCAAATAAGGCCGCTAGCTGGCGGACATGTTGTTGTTCTGCTCGTTCAATTAACCGCGGAACAACAAACAGTCAAACCGTTTTTCCTTAGCAGCAGGGACTTCCAGGAGACCTTGGAAACCTGCCTCTTATCAGCTCCGGGGGTTTGTGTACATTTCCGTTCATAACCAAGCAGTCAATAGATGCTGACAGCCAGTCAGCTGCTTCCACTGCCCATTTTCCTAGCCCAACACATTCAAATACCACACACACACACACACTGAGACACGCACGCACACTGAGAAACACACACACACACACAGAGAGACACACCTTCCCCCCCACCCACCCATACGGGTGACAGCTGTCCCCGTGAGGACAGGAGGGAAGATGGATTTAAAAAAAACAACAATAACTTTCCTCCTGTCCTCTGACAAACTGCAGAAACCCTCCAATGTAGGCCTTGTTATGACTGACTCCCCTCGGTAAAATCCTGCTACTTTCTGGTTGCAGTGGAACAGAACTCCAGTTCTGGTAGATAAGAGGATATATTCTCCCATTGAGTGAGGTAAGAATAATCATTTAAAAAAATGAAGGAGTTCAGATCATGATCCCGGAGTAATCAGGAATCAGGTGTCCCGATTACACTCGGATCACAAGTGATTCTCCGGCAACAGCCATGCAATTTAATCGTATTTAGTAAAGGCCCCTTCATATGCTGAGTTAATGTAGCACCTGATGTGAACCAAAGCTCACTTTGACCCGTTGTAGTGGATCTGATCAAATCAAAGCTACAAAGTGTAGATGTACTGTACTTGGTAGTTTGGTTATGAATGAGGGAGTTGAAATGTCTAACAGTCCGTTCAACTAAGATACGCAGAGACTGCTGGCTGAGAAGCTCGTCAGCAACATTTATGATCAAACGACAGGTGTGTGTGTGTGTGTGTGTGTGTGTGTGTGTGTGTGTGTGTGTGTGCGTGTGTGTGTGTGTGTGTGTGTGTGTGTGTGTATTTTTTTGTGTATGTGAACGAGTGTGTGTGTGTCTGTATGCATGCCTGTGCATGTATGTCTGCGTATTTATACGTGATTGTGTACGAGTGTGTATGAGTGCATGCATGCGTGCATGTATGCATGAGTGTATGTGTACGAGTGTGTGTATGTGTGTATGCGTACGAGTGTGTGTATGTATGTCTGCGTATGTATGTCAGTGGGCCACTGACGCAGGCCACACGCCGCTGCAATGCAGTGCCGTGTGGCCTGAATACTAACAGGAAGGACCTCGATTGCGCTTCTCTCCCCACCGCCCATCCACCCCTCCCTCAAGGAGTCACATGTTCCCCGCCAGGCAGATGTTGACCCACCCTCGCTGGACATAACTATTTTTTTTATTCGTTCTCATCCAGTACTACAGAGACTGAGTCAGATTCACACAGTGGGATATCAAAACTCTACGCGTTAGCCCGGTGCACGGTGTGTGGGTAGTCTTTCCCAAACACAAGCCAAGGACTGTTTTTTGGACGGTACATGTCTATGTCAGTATTTACAAATCCATTTTAACCAATATGTTTCTTCTAGTATGTTGGGTATGTACATATTATCCATATTAACCAATTCATTTATATTAGTAGGTTGGTATGTACACATCCATCTGAACCAATAACTTTATACTAGCTTGTTCAGTACATATCCATATTAACCGATTCCTTTCTCTTGGTATGTTCAGTACGTATCCATATTAACCAATAACGTTCTACTAGTATGTTCAGTATATCCACATTAACCAATAACTTTCTACTAGTATGTTCAGTAGATATCCACATTAACCAATAACTTTCTACTAGTATGTTCAGTACATAGCCACATTAACCAATAACTTTCTCAAAGCCACGGCCGACACTGATTAAAAAGGTCAGCAAACTAAACAAACCAATAAACAAACCAGATGTGAAGTTAACTGGCTGTTCTTTCAGTCGGCCACACTGCCAACAGGACAGAGTTTCAGTTCTTTCGCTGCTTATCGTTTTCAGATGAGGGGAAAGGTTGCTATTATTCAATCTAAAGGGTTCACACTGTGCACTGATGCTTATGTAGATGCCTCAAAGAGTAACAAAAGAATAAAGAGCAAAGGATCTATTACACATGCATAAGCAAAAGACAGAAGATACAGGAGAAGAGGAAGGAGACACTAGAGGGAAGAGCGAGCAAGAGAGAGCAAGAGAGGAAAAGAGAGCAAGAGAGGAAAAGAGAGCGAGAGCGAGAGCCAGAGAGACAGAGAGACAGAGAGACAGAGAGACAGAGAGACAGAGAGAGAGCGCGCGAAAGGGCGAGAGATCGGCGTGCGGGTGTGAATAGCCTGTGCCGCCTGTGTGTGGTTGTAGCGCGCGCATGCTAACGAGCTACCGGGCCGCCGCCAGGGAAAGTGAGGAGGAGAGAGCGCTGAACAAGATCCAAGAGCCATGAAGCTGACAGCTGGACCTGACTGGATCTCTCTCTCTCTCCCCCACATTCAATTCTAGTGCTTCTAGCTTGCGTGAGGTTCCCTGCCTCTGCTCCTCCTCTGTTACCTCAGCCTCGGTCTCCAACTTGCGGACCCCCACTCCTCCCTCCTCCTCCTCCTAATGAATGAATGACACCCAGGGGGGCAGGAAGCCACCGTTCAGGAGCCCCAGCGGGAGTCCCTGCCTTCCTCTGCTCCTCGTGCTCTGTGTGGTCCGACTCGTTCCCCTCTTTCTCGTAGAGGATGAGCGCTTGAGGGGCTTCGTTCGGCGTTGTTAAACCTCTTTATTCCTCATGCCCCGTGTTTATTATAGTGTAGGGTCATTATGTGTGAGCAGGCCCGGCCTTAATTGGCAGAATGTGGGTTATGGATTTTTTGGGAGCTTCCTGTGGGCTTAGTTGAGAGATGCAATAGGAAAAAGATTTAAAGGGATTTAAGTTTTAACTCTGGGAAAGTTATAGTTTCCAAATCACATTATAACTCTTAAAATTCTGAAAATAGACCTGAAAACGCTTGAAGGGACTTCTCCTTTATCACTTAAAATATTATCAATAATATGTTGGGAAACTCTATTTGGGTAGCGCACAGGTCTCCAGGGAGATTTAAAACAAAAATGCTAATTTGCTCCGTACATTAAATTGTCTCATTGTACTTTTACAGTACCGTACTATCACTGCAGATGTGGCATCAGCTTTGCATCACGGTGCATATTCAGGTCAGAGAGGGTTTACCCCACCACCCTCCCCCAACCCACCCCACCCCACCGCCGCACTCCTCAATTTAAGCTGCCGAGGCATTTTCGCACTTATCTCGTGTTCTCCTGAGAAGTTCAGACTCTCTCTGATCTACTTTTCCATGCAATAGCACCCCCTGAGCCCCCTCACCCCCTCCCCGGGATCCTCTCTGTGTTCCCCAGAACAGCCCTGAGGTGTTGTCCCGGTTAATCCCGCCGGGGCGAGCTGGCAGGTTCAGCGGCAGGTCAAAATCAGGAGGAAACATCAGCACTAACCGTTCACAAGGAAGGAACACAAATAAAATAGTAAAGTGCCAGGCAGGAACAAGCGGTTATTGTACAACCGCTTCAGTTCTATCGTCGCAATAATCACGCTAAGTTTTTAGCAAGAATATCTCCGTCGCCCGATTCTGAAGAAATAAGCAGCCAGCAGATGCAACAGCAGATAGCAACAGGAATGGAGCGTCTCGGTGCATGATAGCGTCCCTGGCAGAGAGTGTCAAATCAAGCACTCCCTACATAGCACGCGGGCAGACACAACTGATCAGATAACCGAGCCGAAAATGCATGAATAGACGACATGATTTCGTCATAGTCGCTGTTTTTGACTCGTCCGAAAAACGTTGGAGAACATGTCAAACGTTGTTGGCTTAAAAAACGATCCATTGTGTGTGCGTGTGTGTGGCCCCTCTATCAGGACATGACCAGCTTACATGTGGCCTCAAAGAGCCTCTCACACACACACACACACACACACACACACACACACACACACACACACACACACACACACACACACACACACACACACACACACACACACACACACACACACACACACACACACACACACAAACTGAGGGCAGGTTCCCTATCAAGCCCGCTCTCTTGTCTTTTCTTGGCTCAGCTGTCCCAGTTTTCTCCGATCTTACCCCGTCTGACACACATTCCAGACACAGCCCGAAAGACAGGATTCTGAGGACTGGAACCAATCGACCACACAACCTACTTCTCTTGGCTTAGCAGGTTTTAAAGCCATGATCAAAGACCGAGAAGAAACCGTGATAACTCAACTAGAGTCACACTTGAAGCAGTGTAAGGCAATCTCAGTGCCAAATCGAATAAGGCTGCAGAACAGAATCGCACCATAGTTCGATTAAGAATGCCAAGGCGCTGTTCCACATCTTTAACCGCCCTTTCAGAGTGGGCAAGCACTAAAGAATGCACCACAATGACGCCATTGTTGTTCTTCTGCCAAGTGGCAGGTGTCCCTACTGTGGTGCAATCTGACATCAACGGACCCCACGGTCAACTGGGATTTCAGGGATGTAGATGTATTCGCGCCTGCAGTTTACTGTCTGCTTTGTGACATATCACCCGATCAAGTCACACCTACTGTAAACACCCTGGGGTGATAAAAAAAACATATTTCACAACAATTCCAGGTATGACACACAGGATGCAAGTCAGCGCACCGCGGCACATTGACGGGAAGATAAGGTAATGGTATGAGGAACTTTCAGTGTGACACAAACAAAAACGTGCAAAAACAAGGTTTTCCCTGAAGGGGAAATGCAAATCATGATGGCTTCTCCTGAATTTTTAATACATCAAGAGTGACACGTTACAAGGAAGTACGTCAGTCAGTGTAGACCGAGGGAAAAGACTGAGACATCACAAGGACGGACACACTGCTTTGTGATTGGCTGAAGCATAACTACACAATCGCACACACTAAGGGTTGAGTTCTGAGTTTCGGCTAGTTTGTGTACAAAGAATGTCCCGGAAACCACTTGTGTAGTGTATAATGTTATGGTTTAGAGCTACAGCACTTATAAACCGTTCTCATGTGTTAAATTAAGAGTCAACATTGCCCATGTGTCCCAGTTTGAGTCAGACTTCTGGGTTCGCTAATTAGCCTGAGTTGCCCAGCAGACGGGAGCAGTCAGGCCGGCCTCCAAGCCCACGGTTCCCCGGGCAACGTTCACAGCAGGCAGAGCGTTAAACAGGAGGCCAGGAGTTGACTATTAGTTCATTGTAGGATTTCTCCGCCTACTGCCTTCAATAAAAGAAGGTAGTAATGACTCACAGATGAGCGGCATTGGGGTCAGATAACGCCGGAGTGGAGTGTTGGGGTATTAGGGACTGTGTGGCCACGCCATCTTGTCCAAACAGTTAGCCATAGTCCATTATAGAATAGGGAACATTATTGGACAGATATGATTTGAAATAGACTGTTGTTTGTTGATATAAAAATGTAGCACTTTTTTCTTTTACTGTCTTACGGCTGACATTTGTCAACTTGACGAAGAAGTGAAGCAACAGATCTGTCAATGCAGTTTAGTGATTGTGAAATTTGGGGTTCTTGGCAATTTCATGACAGCTTGTTTATTGTAATGATCCCTAATGACCTGTAAATTGTATTTCACAACCGGTTGGAATCCGGAACAGGAGGGATGTCATCCAATGCCTGACACCTTGAACCCCATGAGGTCATGCTGCTTAAAACCAGCCGAGTCCCAAATAAGAACAAACTAATAAACAAATGGAAATAAATGGAAGGGTGGCGAGGTGAAAATAGATCAAGGACCAGACACTGAGGCTTTGTCAAACCATGAGAACACCTGACACTTGAAGAGTGTTGTGTAAGTGTTTTTCCATTTATTTTTGTGTACTTGGATATTGGATATTCCTTCACAGTGTTTTTAAGTGTTCTTGATATTCAATTGTACGTGATTAAATAAAAGCCCCAAATGTTTTTGCTTGTTTTTTGTGATTTCCCACACTGGGGTTTAGGATTAGAGGCGTCAGATCTCCTTTGAACCTGTGCTCTGGGAGCCGTTTCCAACGCTGCGTGTAACACACTGCAGGAATGAGGAGAGCCTTCAGTATAATCGGACATGATTGATCCTAATTGTCACGGCGCTGAAGGGATGTTTCCGCTCCATTTACCGCCGAGACGACTCGGGCCTGTAAACAGGTCCGATACCTTCCTGGTAGAGAGAGCAGCCCAACGTATAAGTGCACCCATAGGAGCTCGTCATTAAGGGAGGGTGGGGCAACGCAGAGCTAGAGCGAGCACAACGGAATGGAGACAATCAAGGCATGTGAGCCAACGTCTAAATCAAAGCGTGGTCATGCAGAGGAACATTAGAACATTATCCTAGCTGTCTTTGTTGTATATGGGTATTACGGGGGAATGGGTTAACCTTGCGATTATTGGTGCTTGGTACTTGGTTCCATGAACATCCTTACTGTACAGACACCAATGCATTGTGGGGCGCCCCGGTGGCTCACCGGGTAGAGGGCGTACCATATAGGCTCAGTCCTGAACGCAGCGACCCGGGTTCGAGTCCTGCCCGTGGTCATTTGCTGCATGTCCTCCCCTCTATCTCCCATACCTACCTCTCCATCTCACTCTGTAATAAAGCATTGAAATGCAAAAATAAATCTTTAAAAAAAAGACACCAAGGCATTGTTTCTCCTTCTTCTGACAATTGTACTTATTGTAGGTCACTTTGGATAACAGCGTCTGCTAAATGCCTAAATGTATAAATGTGTAAACATTGCTGCTTTCCACACCTTCTGCCATCTGAAACACAGCCTCTCTGCCCGTCTGCCGAGCGGTTGAAAGGGTTCCAGTGAGAGAGACATGTTGGGGATAATTAGAAGCAGGGATACACTAGGGAGGGCAGGCTGACCGTCAGAACAGCACAACGCCGACTTGTTCAAAATAAAGGCCCTCAGAACGCAGCCTGTGTGTATGTGCGTGCGTGTGCATGCGGGTGCCAGTAGATATTAGGTTCTGGTTGTGTGCGTGCGTCGCCTCTTTATGTATGTGCTCATTCATGCAAATGGTGGTACCGAAAAACCCATTCCTTTTGTCAGAAGGGGCCAGTGTCACGCAGTGAAAGGCTCATTCTAAATGTTTTACCCGCGGTGAAATTTTACCCGCCATGCCACTGCACACATGCGCCGCCTACGCCCACACACACACACACACACACACACACACACACACACACACACACACACACACACACACACACACACACACACACACACACACACACACACACACACACACACACACACACAGTAGAAACACTCGGTCCATTCAGAGCTCTCTACATAGAGGGCGTCTATGCTGAGGGGAAGTGGGACACAGAGAGCTCACTGAGAGGATGAACTCCACTCCAGCTCCTCTCCTATCAGTGTTATCTCTATTTTGCCTCGTCCACGGCATCACACATGGACCGCCAAGCTAACAGCGTGTCAATCACAGAGATGCACCCGAGCACGACGTGACTGAGGAGAATACTACAGGAAGACTAAATAAATGTACCTTTAGTGAAATTATGAGTAGAAAATGACTGGAATCAAACAGTAATGGAGTCAGTATACCAGTGATTGTGACTTATATATATATATATATATATATATATATATATATATATATATATATATATATATATATATATATATATATACATACATACATACATACATACATACATATATATATATTTAAACACTGACTACTGGTAATAAAATATAGGCTCCTATAGGCTTTCATTTATTATTATTATTATTATTATTATTATCTATCTATACCTACTGTATATGCACCTGTTGCGCAACAAATTTCCCTTTGGGGACAATAAAGATTTTTGATGTTGAACATCCATAATCCATTATAGACCCATTTGTGTAAACACTTAGGAAAACAAGACACTTATTAGACACTTAGGAAAACAAGGCAATAAAAATCGTAATGGTAGCAATTTACAAAGTGAGTCAATATTTGAGCATCATTAGAATCATAAGCATGAATCCAATTTGAATACAGGCCCGGTCCCCGGGGTCTCCGGGACTCAACAGAGGGGCTGGAACCTGAGTCCAGCTCACCTCCATCGCCTAGGGGCCTCCGGTGCCCTGGCAGATGGCAGCTACCCCCCTGGCCCGCAGCTGATGGCTCCTTCCCCCAGTGTGTGTGTGTGTGTGTGTGTGTGTGTGTGTGTGTGTGTGTGTGTGTGTGTGTGTGTGTGTGTGTGTGTGTGTGTGTGTGTGTGTACGTTAATGTATGTCTGTATGTTAATGATTGGTTGTTTCTATGTTAATGTATGTGTGTGTGTTTGCGGGTATGTTAATGTATATGTGTGTGTATGTTAATGTCTGTGTGTATGGTAATATGTATGCGTGTGTGAGTGTGTGTGTACACGTATGGTTATGTGTATGTGTGTGCAAGATGCCACCCACCCACTCTCAATATGACCCTAATTCAACGCGCTGTTCAGAAGCTGGAGGACAGATGGATGTTCCACTTGTCTCAGTCGTTCTCTCTACAGATTCCTTCTTGCCCTCCTCCCTCTCGTCATACTTTCCTTCACTTATTTCAGATTTGCCCTTGGGGACGTTGTGTGTTTATGTGTGCACTGAGAAGGGCGAGGCAGTGGGGTCAGGAGCAGAAAGGTTTAGTGAGGATGACAGAGTGCACACACACACACACACACACACACACACACACACACACACACACATAAATATGCGCTCACACACATATACACAGTTGCTGTCGGGGACCGGCTGTTTACACACCTGTCCTGAGGTCTCTGGCCAAGATTTGCGCGCGTGCGTGCGTGCGTGCGTGTGTGTATACAGGGGTCATATTTGATTCAAAGTTAAAGGAACAAAAGGGAAGTAAGTGTTATCAAGAGGCCAACTTGAGATAAAGGCTTGATTCAAAAGGTTCTGCTGTGTCGAGTTTCACATGAGAATATAGTTATTAATATCCAATAAGTATGTGTCCCTTGGTAGAACAATGAATGAACCGACCAATAGCAAGAACCTTCGTATGTAATGAAAAATGGAGATACACCTAATTATTTGTGGCAAGGGACATCCAGTACCAACAACATACTGTCAATAATATCGGTTTTGACAGAAGACAATAAAACGTGTAAAAAGGTTGCTGAAAATCCATAGAATGAGGCGCATGGCCACAGAATAGTACACACTAGTGCTACACATTCAAATGAATCAGACTTCAATCAAGACCTCAAAGCATTGTCCCACAGACTCCATCCAGTCCTCCTAGACATACAGGTTTCAAGGAAGATTGAGAACGTCCCTCTTTTAATCCTATGATAACATTCCCATCTCCCAATCTAGACGTCAAATATAACTGCGGTAGGTGTGGGCATAAAACACTACCAAAATTGTAACCCTGTGGAGATGTGTGTGTGTCTGTCTGTGTGCGTTTGCGCGTGTGTGTGTGTGTGTGTGTGAGAACAAAGGTGGCCTTTGTTGAGTCATTAACTGGCTGATGATCTGAGGCGTGTGTGTTAATGCATGTTGGAGGTTAACCACTAAAGAAAAGCGAGGCAAAGCGCCACACGTGCGCATACTTACACCCACACAAACACACACAAAGAACACAAGACAAAGGAAGCAGAGACAAGCACCCGCATGCAGATGAAAACAGACACGCCCTTTACCTAAAGGGCATCTGTCTAGACCTACAACCCAGGCAAAGTATCAACTGGTCAAAGACACGTGTGTGTGTGTGTGTGTGTGTGTGTGTGTGTGTGTGTGTGTGTGTGTGTGTGTGTGTGTGTGTGTGTGTGTGTGTGTGTGTGAGTGAGTGAGTGTGTGTGTGTGTGTGTGTGACACGTACACAAGTGTGCACGTTCACACACAAACTAGTGTATGTTTTAGAGATTACAATCAGCCCTCGCAGCATTAGATAAAATGGCTCACATTCAGCACAATGTCAGCAGGACGAATTTAAACCTAAAAAATTGCTTTGCTCCAATGCCCTTTTCCGATTGTAAAAACAGTGACACTGTAGGAAATGACTTTCCCCCTTATAATGGATGTTTTGAGTTTACAGGTTAATCCCAGTCTGACGCAAGAATCACAAAAGAAGTTCCTCAACGCGGTGCAACACAAACAGAACTCCCAGGAGTCAAATCTATCTCCCCCTGAGAGATTTTAACCTGCAACTAATCCCTATATCACATCTTAATAAACAAAAGGTTGGCCTTGGCTCATTTTACGAGCGACAAACACGTGTTTTAATATCATGTCCTCAGGAGAGAGGCAGAGAACTAACTCTTTCCAGTATAACCTGGTTCGTGTTTGTTCAGGTCTGCACAAACAACGCAGAAAACCATGCTTCCAACACGCAAGAGTACATACTCAAGTCTATTCCTAAAACAATGTGCACGCTGCAATGGTGCACCCCATCTCCCTTCTCCCCGCTTCACACCTTTCGCTGCACACGCACGCATATTATTAATTACTATGCTCTGTCGAGACATGTCCATAAAGTTTAGAAGGGCATTCTCAGTTTGAATTTTTCCATACGTTTAAGTGAAAGCAGATGGCTGTGGCGACGGGCATTTTAAACGGCGCACCCCTTCGGTTTTATTTCAACGTGAATGTTTTATAGAGCACAACTAAACGGCCGGGTTAGGGAATCGTTGAAGAGCCCCAACAAAGACATGAGCGCCATAAATCTCAGACGGGCCAGGGAGGAGAGCGAGAATGGCACTAAATCTTCACAGTCCTTTGTGGCTCTGCAGCACGTGTGCACGTGTGTGTTTGTGCGAGGGAGAAAAGGGGGGAATGAAGGAGAGGGCAGAGGAGCCCCTAAACCCTGAACCCCTGGACACGCGGGGCAGGGAGAGGAGAGTGAGACACAAGTGGTTAATGGTGGAGGACTCGGGGAATGCTCTTTCATAGTGGTGAGGGGCCGTGAACTGAGGCAGGGCCGGGGCCCACTGGAACATAGGGCCAGCCCCGGGGTCTCGCCTGGCCTTTGAAAGAAGCGGTCTTTTGTCTGCTGAAGTTGCGAGCGCTCAGGGGTCTGTTGGCGGTGCAGAGCGCGGGGACTGAGAGCTGGAAGTGTGCTCCGAGATGCCCTCAAGACCGAGTTAATAGGGCGTCTGTTATGAATGACCGGGAGTGGCTGTTGAGAAGTTCGGAGATATGCGCAGAAGATGTACAAAGAGAGCCTTCTGTTCTGTTGTTGATGGTCAAGTGTTGTGAAGAAGATAGCCGCTGAAAATAATAACACACTGCCATGCTACTCACATAGTATCAGAGTACTGTGACCGACATATTTACACCCGTACATATTGACACCCTCTGGTGCCAAGTACATCTGGCAACAGTGAAGACCAGGGACTGACACCGTTCAAAGGGTCTTCATGGCCTTTCAATGAAGGCCCTGAAACTAGCAGAACAGCCGTTTCCCCGGGGAGAGCTTACTGGCTTATTGGGAGCACCCAGGTGGAATGGGAGAAGGAAAAACAAGACAGGGTTTTAGTGAAATACAGCTTGGGGGCTTATTTAAAACACTGCAGCTGGGGATCTGTACTTCAGACGAAGTACAGAAAGAAAGTTAGCATTCATTCTTTTCTGGGCTGGCTGATCGTTTGTGAAAGGAGACAGAGAACATGGTTCATATTGAGGGGCGACAAGTTCACAGTGCACACATGCATGTGAAAAGTACACACAGGCACACATACACATGCAGAGCGCACACATATGCACGCACATGCACCTGCAGAGCAACAGTGTGCACGTTCCGACCGCCCCATCATGTTCTGGAGCGCCCCCAGCACTGGTGACCACTGGTCCAGTTAATGAGCTCCTTGCTAATGCAGAGATTTTTCTGGGTCAATTAGAACACAATCATATGACCCTGCTCCTCCAGTGCCAAACGTAAGCGGGCCCCATCGCCCCATCGCCCCTCTTACACATTCGTTGACCTCTCGACTTGATGGGAACATGTGAGGTACATGGATACACTAACTAACTTAGACCTAAACATGATTGAGAAACAACCAGGACACACCGACTAACTTACACTTAAACATGATTCAGAAACAACCGGGGCAAACCAACTAACTTACAATAACACTAACAAAGTGACCGCTCTGTTTGAAGAAGGAAAAACAGTGGACCGCCTTGTAGTTCTGGAAAGTTCAGCCACGGAATTATGATGTTGGCTCCGAGCAGCCCAGGGGCCACTTCAGGCTCTTCAGGGATTATATTGATCGTTTAGCTAGCTCCCGTGCGTCTACATTTACGTTTAAGGAAACAGAACGGACTGCAAAGGAGAGCTCAAAGTCACATGGGAGCATGATGGTTAAGGGCAAAACAATAAAATATGGTTTCTTTGACATCAGGTAACTTGTTCGGCCCTCTATCTAAGGCTCCCATCTTTCTTCCTGGATCTACCCAAACGCTGAGCGTATAAAAGTTGTGATTTTGAGTGATGGGCGTAGAAAACTGAGAACAGCAGGCCTTGTGAAACGACTATAGCAGAAACACTGCAACCCATTGAAGAGTCCTAACTGTTTCAGCAGATGCCTGCAGGGGGGCTTGACTTACGTCTGGAATACAAATTCAGGGCCACTTCAGAATTACCTACACCGATAGCACCATGTGCATTGTTGAATTACAAGGTTACGCTTTTCAAAGTGCTAGACATCGTTTTGTTTATTCACTGATCAAGCTCACAAGACCAAAGCAGCTGTAAAGAATTGCCCTTTTTTCGGCATGTCTTATAGATGGTACAAGTTTGAACTGGAGACACCCCTGGTCACCAATAACCCACTCAATCCTCCATGGTCCCCTGGCTTTATTGAAGGGTGGTTTTATATTATCATTACTCTCTATACAGTGAGCTGAACCTTGGAATAGATGGTAATTGTAGCTGCAGAACGGGCCGCATGTGTCTGCCATGTGTTGACCTCATTGCCGGCACACAATGACCGAGTGGAACCAAGTCATTCCTCAAGGGGAGGAGGGAAGTTCCAGCCGAGACAGTGGCCACTTAGAGAGCAGAAAACACCATTACTGTGTCCGCGGCCTGTGTGAAGGAGGGCTCACAGTGATCCAGGGGAGACGGAGTGGCGTGTGGAAGGACAAGTGTTGAGGTCAGAGAGTAATAACTACTGGCGAAGAGAGGTCGGAGGAATGTGGTGCAATATAGAGGACCTTAACTTGGTTGCAACCTACAAATTGTCAGATGGACTCTGCAGATTCGGTCGAACAGCAATGCCTACAATTACCATGAATTTACCCAAACAAGGATATGCCACGGTGAATGTAGAAATTAGCATTAAATGGTCCAAACTTCGGGCCTGCATGACTTTTCCTCTCAGGAAGAATTTGGCAACACCATTTGTTTTGCCGATTAGCATTAGCTAGCGCTAGCAAATTCTAATTGTTATTAGCATTAGCCAGTAAAAGTTATTCATCGCATGTAGAGTTATATCCAGCGTGGTGGTGGTAGCTCAGAACACCCCCAGGTCCCCCATTGGCTGCCCCTTCCTAGTCGGGGACCCAGGGGTAATTATGCCAGCATAGAGATGGCAGCTTACCCGGGCGAAACACTGGCAGCTCAACCCGTCATCATGGGCTCTACGTGTGTGCCTCTCACACCGTGGGCTTTGGTTAGATATTCGGCGGGACCGGAACGCCGCTGGGAGCTAGCCCAGCGTTTCCGGAGCACACTGGGAATTAGCTTCACGAGCTGCAGTCGGTTTTTAGGGGGGACAGAACCGGAGGCCGTATTAAAAAGGGAAGGAGGAAATCCCGCTCTGCTGATGGGGCTGGGTGGGTTAATGAATAATTATGTATTTGCGTCATCCATACTTAATGTGCCCTGAATAAATAATACTTTCAGTCCGTTTTTGCTCAGCTAGGGTTTGCCATTATCGGGTTTCTCGGCGCAGTTAGAGGAGCTCTTTAAAACCGTTTTCCCCAAACCCGGGCGATTCTAAGAAGTATCCACAGTCACGCAGTTCACACCGGAGCCCCCACAGCATCTGACAAGCCCGGGCAGACACACACTGGGGCTGCTGACAGGGCCCTGGTGCATCAACACACTGACACATGGGCGCACGGAGATGTAAAGGCATGCACGAACACACACACACACACATTCACACACAGAGATATAAAGGCATGCACAAACACACAAACATAGAGACAAACACACAAATTTGCAAATTTGTGTACTGAACCCTTAATTATGTTTTGAATGGTGAGCCAGAGTAATTGATATAATTGAGGGTCTGATTGTGTGGGGCTTAGCATTTGTGAAAGAAAGAAAAGAGTGAAAGATATATTATGTACGGTCCCCTGCCTTTTTTTTTAATGCAATGGTTTTGTTAAGATGCCATCCAACCCGTTTAACACACACAACGGAGACTCAAGAGATAATCGTTATAGTCGCAACTTAATTTTTCTTATTATTATAATAATCACCACCCCCATTTGTGTTCTACGGTGCTATAAATGGTCTGAGAAGGGCATGCTAATCTTTCTCCAGGATGTTGAGAAAGAGGAATCAAACACTGTAATCCGTCTGGGATAAAGCATCTCTCCCCTGTGTTGACGAGTGGAGAGAATCCCTCGCCTCAGACCCTCATGCGTCCTATGAACCCAGGCACGACAGGTTAGCGTTCTGTCTGCCAGCATAGGAGGAACCATAACACTGCACTCACTGACACTTAACAGAGTGATACGGTTGGCCTCTGGGTTATGGAAACACTGGAATCGATGTTTGTATGTATTTTAATCTATACAAACATCTTTGTATTTGTATTTTGTATTTGTATTTGACCTTGTATTTGTATTTTCTTTTACATGGAACTTTGATTCTGGAATAAAGTATTCACATATTCATTCACCACCACTTTGGCTCTTCTACCCTAACTCTTCCCTTACCTCAATCTTTCAGGTAGTGCTGAACCGACTTAACCCTCCTTTCCCTTTAGCGTCTCTTCAACGTATCTCGATTTTAAACTATACACCCCAAGCTAAACACACACATTCTAAACACATGCCTGGCTGTTTCTGCCCCGACCCACTCTGTCTGTTCCACTTCCTAGAGCAGTGACCTCAGTCCCCCACACCCGTGGACTCTGGGCCAGCTGGGGCAACCGCGGTCGACTGGGTAGAATACCACACACACACACACACACACACACACAGGCATACAGGCACACGCACACACAGAGACATGCACACACACACACCACTGGTGGACCGTAGGAATGGGAGACTAGGGTTAATTGACCTTACATAGACACAAACACAGACCCACACACGCAGAGTAAGACACATTGTACACAGAGAAAGAAAATATGATTTGCCCCAAAGCAGAGGGATATGGCTCAATAGAAGAAAGGAAAATGTAATAAAAAAACGGGGAATGCAAGCATGCTGAAGACCAACCGACCACATTCACAACCGTTTTAAGGGAAGTGTACGTTTGCCTGGGTAACGGATTAAACTAAATCAACTCATTTAATTGTATATATAACAACAATAATTAAACGCTCAGAGCGGGAGAAGCGCCAACCGTTTGTTGTGAAAACAGAGTAGAAAGAGGGACAGGAAAAACAAAGCGAAAGGTGTGTTCCTTCACGCCCGACCTCGACTGACGAGTGAGCCCATCAGATCGCAAATGAACATACGCTCCCAAGATTCGAGCTAATCTTCCGCCGTGGGCCTACTGACTGATGCCAGCTTGCAATTCAACCCGACAGAGGAGCGCTCGTTCTCCCCGTGGGCGAGTGTGACGGCCCCTCTTTGTGTCTGTGTGACAAGCTGACATCATCTTCACCACCGCCTCACCTGAGCTCAGGTGCGTCTTAAAGCCTCTCTCGCTCTGGGTGTCCACTCACTCTTCTCTACGACGCGGTGTGTGTTCACATGAGGTATCGTGTGGCGTCGCTTCTTGTAAAGCTGTGGTTTGCTGCAGTTAGGCTCCCTGTCAAAGCATTTCACATCCCCACCAAAAGATAAAGAAATTATTAACGTGATGTAATGTCGTCAGTTGATTATGTTAGATAAATAGTTCTGTGTATTCCTGAAGTGCTCGGTTGAAAAGCCCTTCTCATCAACGCAAATTGTCTTGAAAGGGGTTTTCTGTCAATCGTCACGCGTGGCTTTTGAGCCATCTGAAGAATGTGGCTGATGTCAGTTTTTGTCACGTTGCTCAAAACAATCAATACACAACCAGAGGCACCAACATAAACCATGAAGCAGCCTGTCCATCACGTTAACAGCGGCCATTTGTGCAGATATACAGCAGAACTGAACGAAGAACATAAATAAAGGAGATGTCAGGGCCAAGGGCTCATTCTAATGTACTGGAACAGAAAAGGGCATCAAAGTGAGAAGAGTTGATCGAGGTTGGACCTGAGTCTTGTGGACTATGGACCCTGCAGAGGACAGAGTAGATATCAGGTGATAGATATTATAATGGCTCCTCTGCCCATCTATATTCCATGCCTAATTGAGCGTGTGTGTGTGTGTGTTAGTGTGTGTGTGTGTGTATTCATGCATAATATTTGTATTTGTTGGAGGTACAGGTTGGTAATCCATTCCAATAGACTGTGGATAATAGAACACAAAACAAGGATGGAGTACTTTGTCCGGCAACTTATGTCCTTTCTCTGGGATTCAAAACATTCTGTGCATGGCATTCCAGTCCTTTTATTCCACTAAACCCTTTTATATCCTTGGGAGGCAGTCAGAAAAGTGAAAGGCCCCTGAAATGCATGCATTTTCAAGGAAACACCTTTCTTTGTGTAGAGGAATCTCTAGCTAATTCGATGCCCAACCCAATCTCTTTACCCACAAATGATGCCAAGGAAGACTATTGTTTACTAAATTGCATGCAAGAAAAATCATTAAAACTGAATGTTGACCTAGTTAGAGTGATACTTTGCCTGTGGGCTCATGAAATAAACCGGTACAGCTCATTAGCAGCACGCTAGCTGGTATGCTGCAGTAAAGTAGAACTCCCTGTAACTATGCTCTTATAATAACACAAACGCCGGTCGTAAGTGCTGATTGCTAATATACTTTAATAATTAATTTATATATTTTATAGTCATATTTGTTTGTAAACTACCGTTTGAAGCTATCACAGATTGACGATTAGCTAGTTGGAACATGTCTTGCCACACTTCTTTATGGTATCTGATTATATTTTATTACAGGTGAATTTATTAAGCTTCCAGTGCAAATTTCTGATAACTAAGAACAAGACTGTTTATCTAGTAGGCCATAAAAGGATATTATGAAATGATCGATGTTTGTTGCATGGTAAATTAGGGTTAATAAAAATCGGATGATATAAATTGTTGATGTTGCACTTTGACGATCTGTATCTGAATCAGGAAGTGATGTTAACATATTGGCTCTGTTGATAGTATTAAACTGGAGGAAAACGTGTATCTTGACTTGTGAAAGAAGGTAAAATAGCCCTAGAAGACTTTGGCTGTGTAAGAGAAATAGTGCGCTAACTAATTTAAAAACACCTTTTTTTTAATTAAAGGAAACCTTTCATGGATACCTAAAATCGAATTGTTCTTTGTCTTTGCTTTGTTTTTGTTCCTCCTTTCAAGGACTTAAGCTGGTCTTGTGATCCTTCTAGATAACGCATCAATAAACATTCAAATTAACGCAGGCTAAGAAGACGCCAAGTCATAATCCTTTAGTTAGCAAGCTTGACGAGAGTCAAAACACAAGAGGGTTTGAAATTACCTTAAAAAAAAAATACTACAAAGAAAGATGGACACTTTGTTCTCATTGACAACTGGTGGGGGGGGGGGAACTTTGTAGATATCTTATCTCTGGTTTCGTCTCTTTGAACGGCTCTCGCATGAAGCTCCTATGGGGAGCATGTTGTTGGCTGTCTGGTGGCAAGTAGCACTGTGTGCGATGCAGGACCTCTGTGCTGTGGGCTATCTGATCTCCTCCCAAACTGGGCAGGTGGCTTCAGAACATAAAGGCAACTGTAACCCTAAGGAACACGGGCACACACATGCACACACATCAACAAACACGCAAAAACTCACCAGCCAACCGATGTGATGTCTTTGTGAAGTAATCCTCACGCTTTTACTTTGAAGTGAACAATACGGTAAGCTGATCTTTACAAAGCTAAAGTAACCGAAGGCGATCCGTCGTTTTGCAAAACAAGAGCGTGTCAAGATGATAAATTATTTATTTAATTTGTCTGTCTCTTGTTCCATCTTTTCCCGAAAACATTTGTCTGCTGGGGGCCTCGGCCGATGACGTGAGATTTCAGGCCGAATGAAAGTCCAGGGGCCACAATCCCCCAAACTCTGCGGAGGTTCACAGAGAAAGTTGGAAATTTGTGCAGTTATTTTCTAAGATGTTCAAACGGTGAGGGTGATTCTGTCATTACATACCAATCGTCCTAAGATTCTGCACATGTGAACAAGCTTAGAGTCCCCACATAAACTCCCTTAGTTGTTGCTAGGAATACCTATAATTACCTGGATTTCTTAACGAACCGATGGCTCACTCAGAATCATGAGTGTTTCTGTCGTTCATTTACAACAGGAAAGTAACAAAAAGGCTAAAGTGGCGAAAAGGTGGACGACACCGATTATATTTGGAAAACATATGTGTTTTCCGATTAAAGCGCACCTGACTTCCGATTGTGATAAGTGTTTTGGATATGCAGTTCATTTGAACCGTCTCTATATCACACGACTTCTAAATATGAGAAGGCGTGATGTCTGGGGTGTATATATAGATACTTATTATCACCTCACAGGTGTAACTATACATCGGTAATTCTGTGAGAAACCCTGAGAATCGCAACACCGTTCATTAATTCGGTCCTGCTGTACCACCTAATGATACTAGGGGTTTAAAAAATACCCTGAACGTAGAAATTAAGCCTCGGTTTACATCAATCGCAGCAGAAGCATTGGTTACTGAATAAACTAGTCACTACCTACCACAGTAAGTACGACAAGCGAAGTCACTTGACATTGTTTCAGAAAAACGGCTATTACATGTTTCACCAGAATCTGTTGTTTAGCCTGATTTTAATGGATGGTTACTGTTGAAGACAGACAAAAGGGTAATTGCGGAGGATCAGACTGCTGCTATAAAACAGATCACAGATGCAGTGTTAAAATTACACTCTTTTAACAAAGGGCTCCTTGCACATTGCCTCTGCTATTCTGCCAGACAGTATGACAGCAATTACAATGTTCAGCTTCCACAACTATGAAAAACTGAAATCATTCCACTAATTCCCATACCCCTATCAGTGCAAATCAACCCGACAGAGTGTGTCTCTGGTTGTTTTTGCCTGTATGCAGGCATGGGCCATGAGACGTCTTGTCTCATGTCTGTGTTTGGGTTGGTGTAGTACAACAGTGATCCTCAGACTACTGATGACATGATGGGGATAGAATGTCCTAAATCCGCAGCATAGTCCATCCTACAGCATATACAACAATGCCCTCACATTCAGCGTTGTAAAATAAACCCTTGTACTTGTGTCAAACCAATCAATCATATGCCACTAATACAGCAAACCTGGTCAGTGCGCATAACTGCTCTCCTCCACTGTATTGACTGAAGCCCTGACTGACTGAGCATGTTTAGGTACACGTTTGGGGTGTGCTGAGAGAGAGAATATATGAGAGAGAGAGAATATATGAGAGAGAGAGAATATATGAGAGAGAGAGAATATATGAGAGAGAGAGAGAGAGAGAGAGAGAGAGAGAGAGAGAGAGAGAGAGCGAGAGAGCGAGAGAGAGCGAGAGAGAACGAGAGAACAAACGAACAACAGAGAGAACGAGAGGGACATAAATCGTTAGATGAACGATGAACCGGCCTCATCGTTTTAATCAGACACTTAAACACGACGTGACAGGAGGCAGAAGTCTGTGCGGTGCCTGTCGGTGGTGTGAAGTGATGAATGCCTGCTTCTGTCTCACCTCCTATTAATAGAACAGAGCGGGGTGTCAACGCCAGGGAGAAGGAGAGAGCGATCTAATCGCTCGGGCTTTGTCTCCCTCCAAATCTCTCCATCTCAGCAGCCGCTCCCCTCAAGAACGTGACTAGCGTTGAGCCGGTCGTCATTCCGTAGAAAATCTGCCAGGTTGAGGTAAAGCCAGACTTATGTCCGATTTTTATATATTTAATTTTAACGTTTCACCTCACATGCGTGCGCGCAAACATGCAGTGAGTTATACTGAGCGAGAACTTCTGTGAAGGGTGAGCTTGCTCAAAGGCACTCAAACGCTGGCAGGGAAATGCGCCATGAGAGTGAGTGGAAATCCATTTAGAGCTGACCATCGTGCTGCCTCACCAGCAGAGCCGCCGGGTCAGAGACAGGGACGCTTCGCTTGAAGGATAAGTGGATGAGTTGCCAGCCGCTTGGATACCGCACACACTCATATACACACACCGACCAACATATGCACTCACACCGAGACACACACACACACACACACACACACACACTTTTCCTCATCCCTACCTCGTGAGTTGGTAGCCAGGTCGGCAACTTTCTGGAAGGCATCTAGGAAGGCCGCTGCAGCAAAAACTGTTGCTCTGTCAAAGAAAAGGGGAGAACATAGAAAAGTTAAAAAAAAAAAAAAACTCTTTTCCTATGTAATTCAATTAAATAAATCAACAAAGATGACTTTGTGCAGAAAAGGTCACGGTAAATGGGTACACACACACATGCATTTGCAACAGGGTCAGTGGTCTGCAATGGCTAGTTCACAGCGGTGATGACATAGGGTTGGGGTTTGCCTAGCCATGGGCCAACAGGACAATGTTTTTACCAGCAGCTGTATGTGAAGAATCGTGTGCAGCTACAATATAGAGCGAGTGTATAGAGCAATATAGAGAGTTTTGTTGGCTCAGTCTGTCACAAGCACCCGCCACACTAGCGCTTCAGGTGGTGGCTCCTAAGCAGAGCGTTGAACACCGGTGAGCCTACCAATCCCCACGCTGAGCCTACCAATCCCCACGGGGAGCCTACCAATCCCCACGGTGAGCCTACCAATCCCCACGCTGAGCCTACCAATCCCCACGGGGAGCCTACCAATCCCCACGGGGAGCCTACCAATCCCCACGGTGAGCCTACCAATCCCCACGGTGAGCCTACCAATCCCCACGGTGAGCCTACCAATCCCCACGGGGAGCCTACCAATCCCCACGGGGAGCCTACCAATCCCCACTCTGAGCCTACCAATCCCCACGGGGAGCCTACCAATCCCCACGGGGAGCCTACCAATCCCCAGGGGGAGCCTACCAATCCCCACGGGGACCTTTTCCTTTAGGTGGAGATCAACTGAGTTCCAGAGGTCTGTGAGCCCAAAGCACACACTGCACCGTTCAAGACCTGCTTTCCACGGCAACGTGCCTCTAGCCAGTGGAAGTGGCAATGAAACGTGTGTGTGCTTTATTGTAATTAAGTTACAATAAAGTGAAACTTATGACGATGACAATTCTGTGAAGTATGTGTTGTTCGTTTGTTCTCTCGCACATACTTCTGTGAAGTATGTGCGTCAAGCCTAAGGGATACCTTAGCCAACCAGTAGAAACATTAAGGTCACTTAAAACCAGTGCATGTAGCGAAAGGGGAACAACAATGAAGGAACCAAGGGAGGCACTTAGTTAGCATAAAGTGTCAACACTTTCCATGGCAGACTTGGGCGACACTGTTTGTCCTGACTTTGTTTGCTTTAAGCGGCTGACACTTTCCACTGGCCAACAGGACACCTACTACACACACCTGTGAATTTCCATACGCTGTGCAGATAGGCGGCTTTTACGGGCCAGTAAAAAGTAAAATTACCTGATAACTAGAATGTGAATGTGGATATTGTCACGTAACTATAGTTGGGCACAGATAGCCCACACTATACTATGCTTAATAGGCCTCTATTGAAGTGGATATTAAAAATCTGCCTGTTGGAATTCTAGCACATAATGTGAAGTCAGTGCTGTGTCAAAACAATATATTTAAGAGTAGTAATAGTATTCATGGTGTGTAGTCATTTATTACTGTGATGCTATATTTAAGATTTTCTTTCTCTATACAGTTAAACTGGAACGTGAAGTTGAGTGTTTCCCCCCCTGTAGATACAGGGACACTTTCATTTAGTTAAAAGTTTTGAGTAACAGCTTCTCACGTGGGGTTTCTCCGTGACAGCCAGAGCTTGAGACAACCACAAAACTTTGAATAGGTTTGTCGCCGCTCAGACGATTCCTACATGTAACCCAGGCTCCTCATTCAACGCTCACTTAATGACTACGAGGTCTGTGCCCTTTCATTCGTCATGATGCACGTCAAATAGGAAAAACTATAAATTAGGCTAAAGAGATTTAGTTGATCCTTGAGGGAAGAACCTGTCTGCAGTTTGTAAGCCTGCACCATCATCTTGGTTCCATCTGTGGCTATCGATGGCATGTGTGCCTCGCAGCGAAATGTTGCTCAGTCACAGTGCGGAGGGAAAAATGCATTGTTTTTCCTCTCCGTTTCGTCTTGTGACGAGGTGTCGCTGCCTCAGTGCTTTGAAAGATTACGTTTCAACTTGGATGCGTTCATCGTTCCAACGACGAACACACCAAACACCACGGGGTAGCATAACAGGACAGCTGTATGGGACATACCAGAACCCAGTTTAGAACGTACCAACATATTCGGTACAGGAAGCTTAAACCATGCTAAACAACAATAAGGGGTTGATCTGTCAAGGCTAGCTATTGCTCAAGTGCATGCTGCATAAGAAGGTGATCGAACATTAGACACTAAAGAGGAGAAATGCATTGTACCAGAGCAGCCAAAGTCTGTGTCACTTTCAACTCATTCTTCGCCAGCTCCATCCCGTGTCTTAAGGAGCTAGGGCCAAAGGAAAGGAAACTAAGGCCAGTAAAGCTACCTGTAAACCGCAGGTTCACTGCTGAATGGACAAGCAGTTCCTTTATCACGGCAGCCATTCCATAAGGAACGAAGACATATGATGTTGGGGTCTGTCCAAGGGGCAGACTGGTTACCTACCACAATGGGCCTGGGTGTATTCCCACTCATGGAAAATTAACACGGATACACACGAGCATGCACACACACATACACGCACACACCTATTTAAAGCTTTGGGTGAGCCCATGGTGAACCTCTACTTACATGTGCCTCCTGCAACTGCGCGCAATATATACAATATCTTTCTGGTTTATTTTCGTTTTACACTATACTGTGCAATGTCTCGTTGTACCAGTTGGCACAAACAGTTTTTCGCAAAGTGTGTTTTTCCAACCATCCCATAGAGCAGGAGCTGCTATGAAGCGCTCCGACACGGCAGTGGAGCGAAACACCAGTCTCCAGGCTGATGCAGAGACAACAGAGATTTCCACTTCCATGTGGAAATCCACTTACCCGATGACAGATGAAATGCAACGCACCCCTTATAATTTTAAACATACACTCCATGGCATGAAGGCTTAGCTCTGCAATTATCTAGTTATGACTGCAGAATCAAAACTCCCACATTCGCCTTATGCATATGTGGACGACGACCCTGTCACAACACTAAGGCCAAGCTGTACTTAACCAATCAGAGGGCAGGCTGATCTATATCAGTTTGTCTTGAAAAGGACGTTGTTGTAGGAGATGAATATTAGAGTGTGTGTGTGCCTGTGCCTGTGTGTGTGTGTGTGTGTGTGTGTGTGTGTGTGTGTGTGTGTGTGTGTGTGTGTGTGTGTGTGTGTGTGTGTGTGTGTGTGTGTGTGTGTGTGTGTGTGTGTGTGTGTGTGTGTGTGTGTGTGTGGGGGATTTACTTCAAGTGGTTGTATTGAATCCTTCAAACCCACAGGAGGCTCAAAGGTCTGCTGGAGAGCCAATAGCGGACACAGCTGTGCCCGGACTGACCCACCAGAAAGACCAAAGACTTAGAGCGGCTGAAAGGAGTCTGAATAGAAATCAAATCACTTGTGTTCCACCCATCCCTCTACTCCACTTGCCACAACACACGTGTGTGTGTGTGTGTGTGTGTGTGTGTGTGTGTGTGTGTGTGTGTGTGTGTGTGTGTGTGTGTGTGTGTGTGTGTGTGTGTGTGTGTGTGTGTGTGTGTGTGTGTGTGTGTGTGTGTGTGTGTGTGTGTGTGTGTGTACAAAGACCCTATTTGTACCCCAGAAATGACAGAACAGCCTAAAGACCATAATTGGTCGACTTCCTAGCTGCTTTGGGAGAGGGGGGGAAATTACAGGGTGGCCCGCCTCAGGATGTCACACACACGTCACACACTCTCTGGCCAGAGTGGTTGGCCACTCAGCAGCAGCCTTGGTTTATATGCCACTTCTAAACACAGTGTGTGTGTGTGTGTGTGTGTGTGTGTGTGTGTGTGTGTGTGTGTGTGTGTGTGTGTGTGTGTGTGTGTGTGTGTGTGTGTGTGTGTGTGTGTGTGTGTGTGTGTGTGTGTGTGTGTGTGTGTGTGTGTGTGTGAGAGAGAAAGTGAGTGGTAGTGGCGGCAGTGGTGGTGGGGGGGGGGCCTGGAAATTTTATTGGAATGCTTATGTGACACTTTCAAAGGGAGGTTCTTATCAAGAAGGTGTCAGTTAACAAGAAATAGTGAGACAGTTGAATAAAACAGATGATGTTGATCCTGCCTTTTATAGGCTAAACATTTTCAAGGCTTGCACCAACCTTTTGCTGGTAAAACAACACTCGTTGGGTGAATAGAACTAGACTCAGCATCAAGCTTCGCTGCATCGATCAGCTCTTGGCACTCGTTTGTAAATCCTTGAGACATTAAACAAATATATCGGACTATTTGGACACCGGGTACATGCCCATTAGAACAACGACCCCTGAAATGTATTGACGTCTTCGTTTGTCCACTTCAAGTCAAGCCAAGGCATAAAACTAGGTTACAATCTGGCAAGAGTGCTTAGTCCAGGCTCTTACTTAAAAGGTACTAAAGCATGAGCAATAAATACATGTAATGTGGATTTGAAGGGTTCTAGGCAATTGGGAGTCCATAAACCTGCCGGGACTGCGGGCTGTTCTCCAGGTGACAGCACTCACAGACTTTAAAACAGAGATTACCTCCAGGATTGATCAACCTGTTCCCAAAACGGAGACGCACACTGTAGGCCCTTTCTCCTCCGTCTCCAGACAGTGACACCTCGGTGCCAAACAGACACAGGGGCTGCGGGCCTCAGATACCCAACAGAGTTCAAGCAAAGCCAGGTCGCATATTTAACCCCGGAACAACGGTGAGACCGGACTAACATATCACCGTTAATCAGTCCTAATGCTCGGCATGGAGTAGCACGGGGCTGTGAGCCCTCCGGGCGGTATTGTTAAGACATTGAGGCCTTTGTGCGACTGTCGCTCCAAGTCTGTCTGCGCGCACGTGGAGCCTTCTGGAAACCTGTCGAGCGCAGTTAGCCAGGTCCGAATTTTTTCCGCGGCTGGGTTAACCGCGCCATGCGATTTCAGGAGGGTATGTCAGCGTTGGTTTGTCTAGGGACACGTGGCCACCTAAAGCCCACTAGCAGAAGTGGCTGACATGGAGGGCCATTGTTAGCCGCTGACATCTTTTGTTGCTCAAAGAACAGAAAAAACATACATCGGAAAGGGTGGGTATTGGAATTTGCGACAGTACAATAGACAGGCCGCTCTTTGATTGGACAAAAAAAATCTGCCCTAATGAAGACTTGATAGAAGGGGGAGGGGGGGGGGTTGTTAGACTGCGTGAGTCTTTGGAAGGACATTTGTGCTTTTATATAAGCCGTCACTCTGGGTTTGTCTGAGGACATTCGGGCACTGGAATAAGCCACAGACACTTAGGTCCATTGTGCGAGGCCACAAAGAGCAGAAGGACTCAAGACCGGATTCTCGCGTATTTCCTTTGTGGAAAACGCCACGAAGGAGAACAGGGGCAAAATACGGGCTGTGTCTGCAGTGGTGTTACGCAACAGAGTGCGTGGGCACGTTGAGGGCAAGGTAGGAGTTTAACCAGCATTTACATAACCTACCTGTTTGTTCAGGAGCACAGTGTTTACTCATAGCAAATCCTACAAACTGAGGCAGGACAAATTGTGAAATTGGATTAATTCCATTAAGGGGGATTTTTCCTGCAGGGTAACATCTGTCAGTTCGTGTTTTGGCCTATGGTGATTTTCCATGGACTTAAGTTAACTGCAGGACTGTTCGACTGACAGACTCACACACACAAGCACACACGAAGACGCACTCACCTGAGCTGGGACTGGAGCTTGCCGGCCTTGCTGATAAAGTCCTCCCAGATAGGATAGCTGCTCTGTGGGAGAACACAGGTGGAAGTACAGTCGGTCAGTCAGAGGGATGCAACAAATTGAGTCGCCCAGCCGTATCATTTACCCCCTCTGTCTTGCTCTAAGTCATGGGGAGTGGGGGGGTCGGGTCTGTCGCATTGGTGAATTAGACAGCCACAACCGTCTAATGGGTCTCTGATTAGCCTGCTCTGCAGAGGGATGTGTGGTCGGATGGAACCAGAGGTCTTTTAGCTCTTGAAGTACATGCAGGCGTGACCTGAGAATGGATTCTCACCCAGAACTCTGGGGACGAAGGCAACAGTGCTGCCAACTGTTCCCCTTAAACTCTAGCCGGAAATGTGCTAAAAATATCTTTGAACACACACACACACACACACACACACACACACACACACACACACACACACACACACACACACACACACACACACACCTCCCTAGCAGGATGATTATCATGTGTGCAACAAGGCCATGTGGCTGGCCAGGGCTACTCATCATGGGTCACTTATCGTCCCCAAAATGCCTTGTGGCCCTTTCATTATAACGTGTCGCAGGCACACTGCGGTAAACACCCAGGATTAGACACATTTCAACAGACTAAAATGCATTGGAGAAAAATCCCTAATGACTCATAGGATCTTTGATGGTGATTTGTGGTAATGGTGAACTTCCTAAAAGCCAGTCCAACCAGTAGGCACCAGGTTACCTAGATTAGAAGACGTGCATGCAGCCAAAGGGAAAAAACAATACTAACAGAACCCAATGGAGTCACTTAGCATAAACTTTCTTAAAAGGATGCTGACTTCACTAAGCCAATATTGGCATAGTAATTGATACAGTAAGTTTAAACAGCCAATATAAAATGCATTAATCTGCTAGTTGGCGTAACTTAAGTTCATTGAGGTAAAAGTCTAGCCTACATTTTGGAGTGCTGCACAATATTAGCCCTCCAAATGGGTCATGGATAGAAGATTCCCTACAATAAAAATAGTGTTCCTTTAATGAGTGTGCCCCTCACGGGAAGCTGGATGTATTTTGGGTTCTGGGCTGAAATGAACAGAACAGAACCGATCAACTTTACAGTGAGAGGAAGAGCAGAACGCTCACAGGAGTCATTGAAGCAGAGGCGATGCATCTTGGTAACATTTCTGATGTTTCATTGCTGCTGCGTCAATAGCTCCACCGGCTTAAGGAATGTCCTGCCATGCTGTGGAACATAGCACGAAGCCACAGGTTGACCCTATGCACTCATCTCTCATGTCTGCCAAATCTTCCCCTGGCCTGAGTCGGCCACCTGCAGTGATCTAGTCTGCTGTATGCCTGCTTCTGCCACAGGGGTAACTGTAAACAACAGACCATCTCTTCATCCTACCCACCATTGGGTGCTGCTGACAACTCCAGCTCTGATGACGCGGGCTTAATGTAAAGTTGAATGTTTCAGAGTCCATTTGACCGACACATCCTACACTTGAGATACACTCGAAAATTGATATAAAAAACGAATAAGAAAGAAAAATATTAAGCATACATTGAGTTAATCATCAATATATAGTTGAATGTAGATTGGAATTCCTGCTGTTTGAACTCGGGCGCCCTTTTTAACTAACTTTGGGGACTCTCCAGTCGAGTCAGGGCCCATTTGATTTACGCACATATGTCAAAGTGCGAGACTCCGGAGGGTCATCTTCTACCCTGCAAGCGACATTCCCAGGATTCCTCCAGGTGGCCAACAGCTGATGAATGAGACAGCCTTAATGGTTTCATCCACGGAGCCATTTCGAAAATATGTCCACATGTCGAAAATGACATACCACTACTTTTGTGATTAGCTTGGCCTAAATGGTCCCTGCCAAATACACCAACACAATGCAAATGTAAATTTAACAAAACAACATAAAAAGCGTTCTTTTTTTATTCTAATCATCTATTTGGACTGGCCACCCATTACATACCACACTTTATGTGAATGAAAATCATCATCAATACAACATTAGAATGAATTTCCATTTATTTTTTATAAAATATTTTATTTTATATGACTAAATATTTTTTGTATATCTATCCACTAGCAAGGTTTAAGAAACAAAAACATATATATAGTTACAGACTAGTGTTTGGGCGCCTTTGGACTCTTACTGGGAAGTACATAAGGTGGTTCAAGACCCTAATTGACTCCTTGTGTCCCAGATCAGACTCGTTTAATGCAGTTTCCTTACTTTCATGTCTCCGATCACTGTCTGGAAGAGTCCTCCAAGTGCACTGCATTCCTTCTCGATCACAGCCTCCATTTTCAGGACCAACTCCAAGGGTCAGCCCGACAAGTCGTCAGCCCCCTCTCCCCTCTCCAAGGACCCCCCCCCCCTCCACTCCAAAATAAAAGAAAACAGCTGGACTGTGTGTTGCAAAGATTATTCTCACACAAAACACCTACAACTAAATCGTGATTATCTCGACAGTTCTTCCCGACAGCACGAATGAAAACGCAGCCCCTTTGCTTTGCAGGAGTCGTTTGAAACACACTCTTCAGAACAGCGGTCCCCTTGGTCCGTCGTCCGCTTCAAGCCGAGAGGTCCGCGTCTGTTGCGGGAAAAGAGCGTTTTAAGTTCGCCTCTCGGGTCCAGGCCGCTCGGTGTAAATCCATTGCGCAGCCAACGGAACCATATCGGGGGTTTTCTTTATGAAATAATAGTTTTAAACGAGGATAATCCGCAGTGTTTTGGACCTCGGATGGATTCCGTCCCCTCGGGTTGAACTACCTTCTCCGGCTTGTGTGTGTAGGAGAGGGAGGGGGAAGACGAGTAGAGGCAAGAGGTGAGGGACGCGGACGCGCACAGCACAGCACAGAGGCGCGTTCACGAGTTGTTATCTTGAAGTTGACATGCCTTGGTCTGAAATGTAACTTCTGTTCAAGATTTAAGGATCTGTTTAGGTGGAAATAGTTTAAAAAAAAGTAAAGTAGTTTTATAAAGGTACGTAGTTTTATATAGTATTAGAATATAGAGGACGAAAGAATGGTAGACTGCAGTGTTTAAACAAGTAGACGTCCGACTCATTGTACACTGATCTTAGTTGTAATCTGATTCATTTGTGATAATTATACTTTAAATTGATTGATTCAATTAAGGAAAATAAAGAGATTTAGAATAGATTCAGAACAAATGAATCGTATCTGGTTTTATATCTAATTAGGGACATCTAGTGGTGGACCTGTGTAACTACAACCAAATGTGCTCTATTTACCCGCTCGGAAATAACTCATTCCTATCTGGAACAAGATTCTAGTTTGTGGAGCTTAGGACACCAAGATATATACATACAAGATTTATACAAATAAAATTAGGTACAAGTAGTCAACATCTACCATACCTGACCTCTTATAAGCTTAGAAAATAAGTTGTTTTTCCCAACATGGACCATTTTCTACAATGTACAATTTCGTATTGCCTTTAATACTAGTCACAGGATGCAACTACAATTGTTATTCCATGATTGTTATTCAAATTGTTATTCAAACAAAACATATATTTTATAAACTGAACAAAGCATGAATGTGAGTGATTATAGGAAAGCTATATGAAACGGCGAATCGTTAATAGGTGCAAATGAAAACGTAACAAATAAATCATCGAAGTAAATAAGTAAATAAAGATAACAATGGTGTAACTATTGGTCACCAACGCAACGTACAAAGAGCTTTGCCTTTGCACCAAATTCCTATGACACAGGGGGAGGCCGGGACTCTGTTGATTATAAATCTTCTTCAGATTTAAATCACAAATCCACTTTGGATAGGTGTAGTTATTCAATAATTCTAGTTCTTTATTATAATAGCGGACGGACACGACACAAACTTTAGCACCTGAACAAGGAAAGTGGGAGGGGTTTGACTCCTACAATTTCACGTTCTTTCCAGCAGGGGGCGTCCCTCGTTACCTGTAGAATGACTTGTGACTATCCCCTTCTGCTCAATGATACAGTAGCACATGTTCAGAGGTAGTGGACAATATCAAAAGCAGATTTGGTCTGTGGCAGACCTACTTGTTTAAATTATAAAAAATGAAACAGAGAGTGTAGGTAACAGCAAATGAGCATGAAAAATCTCCATAGTTAATTAGTCAAAATATCTATCTGCACTGCCTCAGAGTGTTGTTTGTGTAACAGCAGTCAAGCATGTAGACGTATCACAAAGAACAAGTCACAACGATGATCAATGGTTATTTTCAACATATGCGTTCAGAATTGATCTATATTCTATGTATACTCTATATTCTCACGTTTATGCATTTAACGGGGTCAGGGAGAGTGAAAATAGTCTGGCTCACGTCATATAAGCAGGTTATTTTGGTGATATGTTACCTAAGCATACTCTTGTTTCCACTCAGGTAGCGACCAAACACAAAGCGACCTGTACTGACCAACACAGAAGCTCTTCAGAACGTGAACCACGTATAACATCATTACACAAAGCTATGCAACGCTGGTGCCGGCGGAGGAGATGGAAGTGCGGTGGTTCCCCGGTCACATCCGCCATCTTCTGAAGCCCATGAACAGGCTGCAGCCGTAGCATATTGTCACCACGAAGGCGAATATCTGGAGGAACCGACACACAGGAGTGAGAAGATTAGACATTTGCATTACATTTAAGGGATTTTGCTGACCCTTTTATCCAAAATATCCTACAAACATTCATTCACACATCGACGGCGGAGTCAATCGCGCCGGGCGACAGCCAGCTCGTCTGAAGCAGTAATGGTGAGGCGTCTTGCTCAGAGACACCTCTATACACTATACTAGGTAGGGGGAGCCGGGGATCGAACTGACAACCTTTCAGTTACCAGCCAACCCGCTCTTCCTCCTGAGTTACTGTCACACCTGAAAGCAGACAGAAAGTGGACGGCTATGTTTTGCATATGAAGTCCTCATAAACCGAATGTCATACATTTCATGGCGATTCTGTTCTGTTCACTAGTGTGGTCGGTATGAAATCCGGATTCAATATGTCTATTGAAACCTCCCATCCTTTTATAGGTCTTGCTGTGGCCATCTGTGAGACCAAATAATAGCCTGCAGGATCAGTTCACATGAGGGCAGAGACAGGACGACGGCTGGGCCCAACCAACACTAAACCGGCCATAGACCAGATAAACATTGTGTACTGTCGAACCTGCCACGTGGATAGAAGTTTTTTAAGGACCCGATATTGTTATGAAAAGTGACACATATATGTATGTTTTCTCTCTCCCTCACGCTATCTGTCAGTCTCTCTCTCACACTCCCTGTCCCTCACTCTCTCTATCTGTCTCTCTCTCTCACACTCTCTCTGTCTCTCTCCCTAACAGTCTCTGTCTGTGTATGTGTCTCTCTCTCTCTCTCTCTCTCTCTCTCTCTCTCTCTCTCTCTCTCTCTCTCTCTCTCTCTCTCTCTCTCTCTCTCTCTCTCTCTCTCTCTCTCTCTCTCTCTCCCTCTCTCTCTCTCTGTCTTTCTTCCGTCTGTGTGTGTCTCTCTGTGTCTCTCTCTGTTTCTCACACACACACACAAACACTTTTATCTTAACTTCCCCAAGCTCTCCATGTAGGATTCAAACAGTATTTGAATCTCTACGGGTTGTGCCTTAGCCTAGAACCCAACACAGCATTGAAACGGGGATCTGCTGAAGCAGCCCCAACTGCACTCACCGTGGCCGCCACGTTAATACTGAATTGCCGCTGGTCCAGCACGGTGAACACGTTGCCCCGGGGGTAGGTGATACACACGAGCGTCTCAGTGCCGTTGGGTTGCAGCTTGATGTGGGCGCCGCCGTTAGCCGCTGTTGTGGCCGCCTCCAACACGAAGGCCGCGAAGTAGAAGAGCAGAGCCACCAGGTGGTACAGCACGTCCTGGGAGGGAGGGACAGGGAAGATCAATCAAACACAGAGTCAAGTCATCAAGGATATAGGCGATATACCAAATATAGAGTTACAGTTACTTTTAGGGCATTAAGCAGACGCTTTTATCCAAAGCTACTTACAATGAGAATTGTTCTACAGGTGTGTACAGTTTCTACAGGTTTGTCTGTATTTTGAGTATGCTTTTATTTTACGGCTTCAGCAATGCCAATCAATGTAGGCTATGGTGTAGAGTTTCTCCAGGTTTAAGCTGTTTCTTTATACAGCTCAGCCAATGCGCTCTGTCGCTAGTTGGAATGGTTTGTTTTTTTGCTCTCACATTAGTGATTGATCTGTCAAAAAGCTTGTATAAGTATCTTCTATCTTTTATAATGGTTGGCTAACACCTAGCATAGACTTAACTCATTTGACCTTGAACTACTGACCCAGCGGCCATATTGGTAGCATGAGAGTGAGAGAGAGAGAGAGAGAGAGAGAGAGAGAGAGAGAGAGAGAGAGAGAGAGAGAGAGAGAGAGAGAGAGAGAGAGAGAGAGAGAGAGAGAGAGAGAGAGAGACAAAGACAGGGAGAGAAACAGAGAAACTGAGACAGAAAGAGAGTGAGAGAGTGTGTGAGGGAGAGAGACAGAGACTGAGAGACGGAGACAGGGAAAGAGACAGAGAGACAGAAAGAGAGAGGGAGAGAGAGACAGCGTGTGTTGTTGACGCGGTGTGCCTGGCAGGGACAACAGGCCGGGTCTTTGTTCATTTTTTTAGTTTTTTTTGTTGGTCTGAGCTCATCACCCATGAAGTCATTGTTTTGGCAAAAACAAACAAGGGTACTTGCCCTCAGCACCCTGGGAGGAGGGAGATTCTTAACACTAGATGACACAGAGCTCACCGAGACATGTCGCCAAGTTACAGTACATTTGCATTATATGTGCAGAGGCATTTACTATCATCGAGGTGCTTCATTTGCATGGTTGTGGTGAACACTCCCTTCTTTCATTTGTGGTGTTATAGTTTTTAACCATAATATTGCACAGTGTCCTCCATATGTTGTATTATGAGTTAGAAGCCTTTTCTGTTTTGCACAATTAACTGTATTCACATGCATTGTGTTTATTCATGAATACGAATACAGGCAATGCATGTGAATCCAATTAACTGTATTCACATGGATTGTATGTATTTGCTAACACGAATAGATCCAATCCATGTGAATACAGTTAACTGTATTCACATGGATTGTATGATGAGAGTCCGTAAGCATGAGCACATTACCCCCATCCTCCACTCACTCCACTGGCTTCCGGTTTCCACCCGGATTGAGTATAAGGTTTCCGTCCTCACTCACCAATCTATCCATGGACATGCCCCCCCATACCTCAAAGAACTTCTCAACCCACATAGCACAACACGCTCCCTCCGCTCCACTCACTCTAACCTCCTCCACATACCCAGAACCAAACTGAGGACCATGGGAGATAGGGCCTTCAGTGTTGCCGCCCCACGCCTGTGGAATGCCCTCCCTGACACCTTGAGGGCACCACAATCCACTGATTGTTTTAAAAAAGGTCTTAAAACATTTCTTTTTAAAAAAACCTTTGGCTCGCACTCTTAGATGTTTTTAAAACCCCCTTTTTATTTTTATTTTTGTTTTTAACCTGTAGCCCTTTGAGATCTTCGGATGAAAAGGGCACTATAAATTAAATGTATTATTATTATTATTATTATGTATTTACTAACACAAATAGATCCAATCCATGTGAATACAGTTAACTGTATTCACATACATTGTTTGTATTTACTAATACAAATACATGCAATTCATGTGAATATATTAACAATGCATTGTATGCATTCATATTAGTGAACTCTCAGCCCTTTCATTGTTCTCTGTGGGATTTATCATGCCATGGACTGTGTTTAAACAATGCCAAGGTAATCTTTTTCCCCGATACGTTTTACAGTCCACTATGTACTGCAGGCAGACATATTCTCTTCAAGGCTGTGTAAGTTGCACTTGCAGAAACAATCAGGCGTCATGCCTGCTGATTAAATGAGTCCCTGGCCTAGAATAGACAGCAGGCTGCCGGTAGAGGTGTAGGATGATGCTACACAATACGCGTTAAGCTTTCCAGACCTCGATTATTGACCTAGGAGACGAGTCAACAACGAAAGTCAATGGCGGTAAAAGGATGAACTTAGTAAGTCAACAAAGACAGAATCAACCATGCTTAGTGTCACGGTGAAGACCTCGGTTAACCTCTGGGTCAAATGTCACAAATCAATTCAGTATGTCATGCTCTGTGTCTGGACGGTCATGCCATGTATAAGACTCAGGAGAGCTTACAAATGCTAAAACACATACCGTTGTAACATTAACCGATAACCTATACATTACCGTCTTGTATAGCCAATACATGGGATAGAATAGCTAAATAATGTGTACCGATATGCATCGCGACCTGTTGTGAGTTTCAGAGGAGCTCAGTGTTTGACAGAGTAACCTCTGGGTGCAGAACTAATCCCTAACCACCACAGGGCGAAATAAAATGACCTTTAGCTTGAACCTGGCTTAGTCATTAGTGGTTATTGTGTGTTTAAGCAGGCAGCCGGACAGTTTTACTAAGGCAAAGGGAGGGACCTGGTTTGTATGGTCAAACATGTCAAAAACAGAGTAATGGGTGCCGTTGCACTTCTGTCATAGTCATTCATTTAGGGTCGAATTCTTTATACAGATACCAATCAAATTAATTTTTACACTCATATCTCACTTGCGTTGTTTTATTTCATTATTGTAATTCAACACTGTCGTTTTTTGTTCCCATAAACTATCATTAGATGAAATGGATCATTGAGGGGCTAACTTTGCATGTGGCCATTGTGTTTCTATGAACCCTCCCTTCTTTAATTTGTGGCGTTATATTTTCTAGTGTAACATTGCACAGTGTACCCCATTTCGATTTTTGTTCCATAAACTATCATTAGAAGGATTGAGTGCAGAATGGCTTCAGAACATCACGTCGCCCTACGGCAGCAGGTCCCACCGGTTCTCTGGGACCTTATTAATCAAGTGTTAATAAATAGCCTCCAACGGAGGGACGGTTGCACCTCATGCAACTGAGTTTATTTTGAGGATACCTAAAAAAGCGCATATCCACGTCCCTTTGGGCTTCGACTGTTGGCACATTCTGTCTTTCTGAGGCACAGCCAAAGCCTCGGCAACGTTTCCGTTGTGAAGCTTTTGATGTGAAGTTTTCGATGTCAAGTTTTCGATGTCAAGTTTTCAATGTCAAGTTTTCAATGTCAAGTTATCATTCTGCCTACTAATGGTAATGGTGTCCATCAACTGTTTGAGGCGATTGAGCTGATTAGGTTTTAGGGAATTGAACAAGATTGGAACCGCAAGGAGACATTCAAAACTTTAAAAGGTACTGCTCCATGTAATCTAATGCATGTCAAGATTAACAATTTAAATGTATGCGATGAAAAAAAGAGATGTGATTGCATGTGCAAATATTCAAATGCCATTTAAATTCTTGTTCTCTGTAATGGAATTCTTATCTGTGGGGGCAAGGCAGCACTCCTGTTGAAAGCCACAGAGTTAAATTAGTGGAGTGGAAACTTTGGCTCTATGTGACCGTTCGCCTTCAGCAGGACAATTAACACCTCCCTCACAGAGAAGGTTCTGGTTTTCATTCATCGGCTTTGTTCAGAAACAACAAAGGCCTAACAAATTTCCTTTCTGGGGGTACGTCTTAAGAAGCAGTTGCACACAACCTGGAATATGAGTAGTGGTGTGTGTGTGTGTGTGTATGTTTGCGTGTGTGTAACGGTGGGCAACAAGCTCAAGTTGCAACAAAGAACAAACAACAACACAGCTACGCTGCTGGCACTATTGCGGCGGAAGGAAATAAAGGCCAGAGTTTGGGTTCCGTGGTGGTGACTTGGGAGGAAGTAACACAAAGTACTTTGCAAGTCTCAGTGCATGCGTGTCCGTGTCCGTGTACGTGTGTGTGTGTGTGTGTGTGTGCGTGCGTGCATGCATGCATGTGTGTGCGTTTGCTTTTAACAATGTTCAATGATGTAATTACTAAAGGTTTAGCAGTTGGTTATCATCCTATTATTATCAGGCGTGATAATACTTGCACAAAAAACTGGATTGAGAGAGCCCTCACTGGGTGCCACCTTTTTCCTTTACTACTCCCAAAATGACCCACCTTAAAATTCCTCATCACCAACATATTACATTATATTAGCATTACACATCGAATTGGAAACCTAAAATAACAAACTACAAACTCCAAGTCAAGGTAGGATAGGAGCGTCTCTCCATGGTTGCTGTGAACTAAAAATCCTATGTATTCGTAGCGCTTGTGGTTGTACATTCTTTTTGATTTACTTAGGTTAAGAGTATGGCTCAACTTTTCAACATTCAACTCGCAACCTTTCCATTTGCACACTTCACCAAGGAATGAATCCTTCAGTCAGTTCAGCGCGTCATGGTTTCCATACCAGGACGTTCCAGTCCGTGTTGATGCGGTCTGCCAGGCCGGTGATCAGCATGGCCAGGTAGGTAGAGGAGAGGGAGAAGGTGAGGATGGAGGTGAACATCACCCAGCCCTGCAACAGAGGCACGGGCACGTCGGAGGCAGCCACCAGGATCCATACCAGCCCCCCCAACACCTGTGGAGAAGAGAGGCACCGTATCGCATTACTGTGGTTAAGACCGATTAGCAACCTGTGCACATCCGGTCTCAGGGCACTAACGGATGGATAATGAGGTTTTGACTTGGGTACATTGCTGCATACTAATAATTGCCTTGAATCAAGACAAGAGTATAATGGTGTGAACATTATAACTTGAAAAGGTCATGATGACTGATTGGGTAGTATCTAATAACCAGTTATTATCTTACTATCACATGTTAAAGACACCACACTCTAGCGTTCCATTTCCTCCTCGACCTGTTTGTGTGTCTAATCTATTATGTCCTCTTCCTCATGAGGATCTTGAGATTCCTGTCATTTCCCTTACTTTGGTGGTATTCTTAGTTCTACTGAAAAGTGAGGTTTACTTAGGGCTGAAGAGTACTAAATGAACACTATGGTTCACGAAGGGAGAGACAGCTCACTGCCAGAGACGTATAGCTTTAGTTTACACCATGAGAACAGTCGGTAGTTCAAAGAAAGGTCATCATACATATTTAACACCCAGAACATTTAAACCCCTGCAGGGGTGAATATGGAGCGAATAAGGAGTGAGGTGAGAGGACATATAGAGCCGGATATCAACCTGATATCAAATAACAACACAATCTGTACGAATTAGTATTTTTTCTGAATTGAATGCAGCATATTTTCCAAAACATAATTTATGCTGAGGGATATTAATGAAAATTTGTAGTGCCAATATATTAATTTGTAGCCCCTTTACCTAGAAAGAAAGATGCACAGTAACATGAGTTTTGAAATGGACCTTCGGATAAAACCTTTACTAAATCTACTTGTAATGTAATGTATTAACATTTCATCTCCTGTAGTGCAACGCCATGTCGACTAGTATGATTTAAGATGTTTAGAATTATAAACACACCACCTGGGTCGTAGTTCAGTGACACACTGGTGAGATGATAACGCTATTTGAGAAGGACTGATAGGGCTACTTTTTTAAAACGCGGGGTTGCCTAGTTATATGTGAACCAATCAGAGATGGCCATTCTTATCTCTCAACTATGACATTTATCCAACAGCATAGGCTACTTGTATGAGCACCCTTTAAAGTAACCAATCATTGGGTGAAAAAAAAAATCGATGCATTATATTAACTGTGTGACACCATAATAGCATTACTTTGAGGCTGGCTTTTGGATAGACACGGAACGGTAGGCTTTGAAAAAACAGCCAGGGAATCACATTTTAATGTATGCAAATGAGAGGTAAAACTGCCGTAAAAAGTCAAAAGAAGATGCATCACTTACAATTTCTAGACATATAAGCGCTCCGGAATACGTCCTCAGTATCTCCAGGCCCAAAGGTAGAGAGATAGTGGCCGAGGGGAACGCAGTGGCCGCGGGATTTGGAGCTGGTTCCGTCATTATCTGCGCACTCAATCCTTCTATCGTCCTCCTTTTCCTCCGGGGTCCCCTAGAAGTGGCCTACTTTTCCCTCCTCTTCTCGCTCCTCTTCTCGCTCCCGGCCGCTTCCAGACGCACAGATGCCCTCCGTTTGGACAAAACGCACCAGATAAGAAATGGGCTTCAAGGGAAATTCCTCCGGAGTCATGTGTCCTCAAACTGGTCGGGCAGGTGCAGCGGCCACTCCCTGTGCCTCCTTCGCAGCGGCTCTGATCGGAGACAGGCTGAGAGAGGATCCTGGCTTGTAGCGTTACCACGGTCTATCGCAACGCAATTTCCGGTTCCTTACTTCCAATGAGCTGTGTACGCCAGCTAACAGTCAAAAGAGAGAGAACAATAGGAATATGCCCAATGAGATAATTATAAGAAAAATTGACGAAGAATTTGAAAAAGCAATACCCGAATCATTTTACGGAAACGAATATCCCTCTGCCGGATGTGCATCCCCTTTTCTTGTCTCCCGACCCTGACCCAATGTGACTGAAAGTCCCGCCCCCTCTCTCCAAGTCAATAACGCTCATTTGGAGCATCCCGTTCTAGGGGCCCCGTCTCAAATGACACGGCCTGGGAACGAGTTTAATTTGGGCTATTATTTATTGTTAAAGATTAAGATAATGGATGCATTTTATGCATTTAGAAGGAGCCTACTTTCCTATTGAAAGCATGAGATTGTTTGAAGGGATCCTACATTGTTCGAAACACAATGACCAAGGCCTACTTATTAACTTTAAAAGTTAGTCGCTTTAGGAAGGTAAATATTTGCTTAACTGTGCGTCAAATCCAAGGTTAGAGGCAGCAGATATTTATAGATTCTGAAGTTTTAAACAGATAAATGTTTCCTTGTAAGTCTTTTGAGTGAAACATTTACATTTTTACAAAGTATATTTTCCCACTAATCAGCTTATATATTATGTAATGACCTTCTGTAATATATTTATAAAAAAAAACTAAGTTGGTATCTTTTCCAAATCCTGTCTTGAAGATAGAGCGACTGCCAGCCATTGTTAATGGTTTGCTCGATTTTTCAAAAAAATATAGACGGCCACTGTTGACATAACCTTAGAAAAGGGCAGCTGGCACACAGCGTAGTATTTTGTTTCTGTCTAGCTCCTAGTGAAAAGGCCTTCCCCCAGTGTTACTAGAATCAATATGATCTGGGGGTGTTGATCTGCTTTATTAAAACCCATGGTGTTGCTAGCCCACTGCGGAACTGTATCCCAGAGAGACAGGACTGGCTGTTTATTTTTCATTAGCGACTGTTATTCAAACATGGAGGAAAGGGCATAAAGTGGGAGGACGTGTTGCTGTTTTCGCCACAGCCACGTACACTGAAAGAGCTCTCTGTTATGGTCTATTAGGGAGAAACTGGACTTTACTCGTATTCGCTTGGCCTCTTTTAATCCCTTATCAGCGTCTATTTGTTAACAATAATTATATGTTTCTCACTTTTAAGAACACACAAAAGGAAAAATTAACACCTTTGCAATACTGCAAGAGCCAAGTTGTAGATAATCAGATCAAGGATAAAAATAAAAGATGATAACACACAAACACATTTTTTTACCTTTATTTTCATGAAAATAATAACAGAGTATGAGAACAATCCATGAAAGGGTTAATTTGTCCATGGCTTTTAAAATGTCGAGCTTGTGGGGTCAGTTGCAGTGTAAACATCACATCGAGAAAAAAGAGAGGGAAAATGGAGCAACAAACAAATCCCAGTTGGCGTGTCTACAGTTAGACGGCCATCTTGGATTCCAAAGGAGGAGCCCCCTTTGGCATCTCCACTCATCAGTCCACTCCTCCTATCAACCTTGCGTGGCACCACCACCCCCTCCTCCACCAGCAACACCACCTCCTCCACCAGCAACTCTACCACCACCACTACCACCAGCAACAGCACCACCACTACCACCAACAACAGCACTACCACCAGCACCACCACTACCTCCACCTCCGCCTCCTCAACCAGCAGCGCCAACCCTTCTCCTGGTCTTGGGGAACTCACAGATGTAGAACATGGTGAGGTGGCAGGCCGCGGGGCCCCAGCTGCCGGTGTTGAGCAACTCCACGCAGCTGGAGTTGTTGGTGCCGCTGGGGGGCCCTTGGCCTGGGCCCCAGGCGGCGAAGCCCCCCAGAGGGCTGGAGTCCGCGAAGACGTACTCCTCCTGGGTCCTGGTGCCGTTCTGGGGACACGATGAACGTTTTTTAGAGATTCCAGAAGTTTCCAGAAGCACACTGCGGAACCACCTCAAGGGAGGGCTTACATTTACATTCTCATTTATATTCATATTATATTATATATTATATTATATTTATATATATATGAAACATATTTATCTTTTTATTTCTATTCAGGGCATTTAACAGACAATTTTATCCAAAGTGACTCACAATAAGTAGATTTTACAGAAGAAAGAGAATCAATATATATTGCTTAAGTGCTTAAAACTATTTCACTCGGGACTCTTTCACCTAGCAGCCATGTTGGCTGTCAGCACTAGCTCACTGGGGGGCAGTGAAGAAGGAACTGGGACCGAGATGGAACCAAGATGACTGCTTAGGGAAATGAGGCCCCATTGAAAAGTTGTGTATGCCATGATCCCTTGGGCTGGTTCTCCCGTGAGCTCTGTTTGGCATTGTCTTGTGTTGGGAGGGGGTTTCTAACGGGAAAGCCCCACATGTGAACTCAATTCCGGAGATACACGGTAACTCATAACACAGCTTGTTAAGTTGAAACTGTTTCTCATTGGCTCAAATTGATAGCAGGACAAGTGACATCACCAGGCCCTGATTCAAGCTAATCGCAGTCTTGCAATTCTTTGTTCCACCCAGCGTTGGCGCTGTTGCTGAGGAATGATTTGAATTAATCAAAACAAACTCAGCGACAATGTAACTTCTTTAAACATCCTTTCCCACTCATTGCTCAATCAAGGCCTTGTTACCAAATTCAGTTTGCATCCCTTCATTATTGTAATTATTGTTAAATTAAATAAGAAATAAAGTAGTTATCACACAAATTAAAGAGACTTTCAATCAATCTGTCCTCCTATGTTTCAGTGTCTCTAGCCGGGTCATAGTAGTCCAACTTCACAATTATAAATGTGAGGTTGGACTTATAAAAGTCTGTCCTCTACTTCCAAACCGGCCTCTCACTGGCAGCGTGTCGCGGGTCCACTCACCGCGCTCCGGGCCTGCAGGCCGATGAACACGGCGGTGAGGCCCGAGCCGCTGACGTAGTCGGCCAGCAGGCGGTTGGCGTCCCTGGTCTTGGGCATGGCCAGCGCCCCGCCCCTGAGCCGACAGCTGACCAGGGCCTCCTCGAAGGCCCGGGACTCTGTCACCAGCAGGTAGTAGCGCTCCGCCGTCTCCCTCAGGCCCAAGAGCACTACGGCAGGCGGGGGGGGGGGGGAACAGGGGTTATTATAGGTCCCTTTTGATTCCTTCTGTGTGTACACAGTTCTACTAGTGTTCGGGTTCAAGTCCAAAGGGTCGAGAAGGGTTTGAGCGGTGCAGGTAAGTGGTGAGAGGGCACAGTGTGGTATAAACACATGAGATGGGTTTCATTTTGTTAGGAAGAGATTATGTAACATGTCTTCTTGCTTTCATGATTTGAACTATGTCCCAATATTTGAACAATTTATTTTGAGCTAGGTCCATATATTGTCCCAGTATGACTGAATATTTAATATCATAACCTGGATTAGGCATTTGTTACCCAACATGTTCACACAAATACTGAACTTTTAATATACCGTTCTTTATAAATTTGAGAGCGTTTTGCAGTCGTCCGATGTTGATGTCCAGCTGTCCCACCACCTTCCGGTACCTCCCACAGTCACAGGTTGTACCTGATGGGTTCAACACACAACCTCTCATCCTCTGCTCTTCACCCTTCAGACACACGGGTCATGCATTGTATCGTATCGACCAAATGCTGGACTCTAGATCTTAAATGGCGTGTTTTGAACCAGGTCAGGGAGTTTTGGATCCAGAACAACAGAAGAGCAGAATCTAAACCTCATGTTCTCGCTGCTAGGGTTAGATTTGGGTTAAGCTCCATTCACAGGCCACTCCTTCTGTGTTACAACAACATGATTCATCATTGCGGAAAGCCACTAGTTTAACTCGTTTTTATGAGTGGACATGCTGCTGATAAATAATAATTCACACGTTATAGTTTTTTATTCATGCTAGTACTCTAGTTATTAATCATGACTCATTTTATTGTGTATGATTAGAATCACCAGGTTTTCCTTGTATTCCAGATGGTCCAGTCCAGCCCGTAACACCTTTCTCACCTGCAAGATAAATGAAAACACACAAAATCAGCTCAATCTAAGACCTTGTGTAGTTTTACATTGTGTCTGATGGAGACATGAAACATGGCAGTAGCTTGGTGTAGTCATTAAATGACACCACTAGATGGCAGTGCCACACCCAGAGTAGAAATAATAGTTGATGCCTGGTTTTACATAACATGACACTATCCAAGACGGCAGTTACATATTTAGGGGAAGTGGTAAAACACACAAAAACTACCCTGGTTGTTTTTGTTTGAGGAAGAGACCACGTTGTACCTGAAGTGTACCTGGGCTGTAACTGTGATTTCTCCCTAACCGCCATCTGCAGACCTTTCAAACAGAGTCATATAGGCCTACAACAAGCTGAAATTCAGAATGCTGTTTTTATATGATGTAGCGGTAGCTTACCCTAACCCTGGTTTTATGAAGATGCAATAGAATGGTAGATTGCGCCTTTCAACCTGTAGCTGCCCCTTGGCTAGGCTATGACATAAAGGTTGGAAACGTTATTACTTGATAAGTAGAGCTTTTGAAATGTATTGGTATATTAAATACTAAATATAAATAATAATATTTTAGCTCATTGTTCTTTGTGTGGAAGTCGGATCACCCCTAAAAATATAGTAAAATAACAGTTTTCAAATGCCAGTGATGGAAAGGACATTGGGTCCACATATTGTCTGCCTGGGATATCTATGTCTATGTGAAGAGAGATCTGTTCTTTTGGCATAGATCTATGTGTAGCCTGCTAGACCGAGGCCTGAGAAGGCCCTAACCTCCCTAATGTTATACATACACCCATATTGCTAGGTAAGAAGGGCTTATCTCGGTTATTAACCTGATGTTTAACTATATGTTCCACAACATGTTGCAATTATAACCTCATTACTCTCCTAAATTGTTGGACATGAAAGATCCTCCAAGATGATCCCTGAAGTTCGTGTTGTTCTAATGACAACGGAGACATCAAGAGAGATAACGATGAGGAAGCCTTGGAAGGAGAGGAAGAACCATTGCAGTGGGATCAGATCATGGTTCTTTTTCTTTCTTTTTTAATCGCTGTCATACCTCTGTCTCCTATTGGCCCCATCTTTCCCACGTGACCACGCTCTCCCAGAAGACCGGTCCCTCCTGGGGCCCCTGTATGGAGAGAGAGAGAGAGAGAGAGAGAGAGAGAGAGAGAGAGAGAGAGAGAGAGAGAGAGAGAGAGAGAGAGAGAGAGAGAGAGAGAGAGAGAGAGAGAGAGAGAGAGAGAGAGAGAGAGAGAGAGAGAGAGAGAGAGAGAGAGAGAGAGAGAGAGAGAGAGAGAGAGAGAGAGAGAGAGAGAGAGAGAGAGAGAGAGAGAGAGAGAGAGAGAGAGAGAGAGAGAGAGAGAGAGAGAGAGAGAGAGAGAGAGAGCGCAGAGACAGGGTGACAGGCATGGAGCTAACGATTTTGAGAAAGAAAATAATTGAGTAAATATATATGTCTTGTAGATGTTAATAATCAGAGATTACACATTATATGAACATGTAGAATTCATATCAGACAGCAGTTTACACAGTTTACACTTAAGGTCAGTTTACACTGACCTTAAGTCACCAGTGGGTTATGGATAGTTAGCGCAGGTTAACAACATTACCAACTTGGTAATGTTACTCAGCGATTGAGAGGAATTGTAAAGTCTGCTAGAGAGCATATGAAAAGTATAATTTCAATGAGAGAAGAGTTGGGTAGACAGGTTTTACTGGAGGATCCCCAAATGAGTATTTTTCCTTAGGAATTTATCCGTCAGAACCCTCAGAAGAAATGAACAAAACTCTAAGGGACACATCACATTAACCGAGCTGCAACTCAGAGGGATTTTCTTGTCCTCGCACAGAGAAAAGCAAAGTACTTTGCACAGCCATGTGGAGCCTTAAGGCGCATACAAAGACGTTGAGCCTCTAAATGACTCCCTGTCCCCACTTTTCCACTCCTTCGCTTCCCACAGGAGCAGCTGGCAGGAGGCGTGAGGCCTGAGGAACTGTGTGAGGTCTTGGAGAGCTTCAGTTCTCCTCGTGGACATGTGGGGGATTCTGATATCCAACCCACACTCAAGCTCAGTACCAGCTCTGACAAGAACAACAGGGACACGTCATTATGGTAATGAATCTGATAGAGACCGGGTTTAACTTATGGGTTGCAGCCAGAAAGGGGGCCAGCTACTCATAATTAATAATTATAATAATATTCATGATTATGAATTGATAGCGCCACCTTAGGTGACAAGAGTTAAACTCACTGTCCGGGAAAGTGACAAGCCTACATTGGCTAGGACCATCAACAGATACCGATACACCAAACATCTTGACCATTGAAACACTAAAACACACACACACACACACACACACACACACACAGCTTAATATTACTAGAGATTCAGGGGCTTGCCTCAGTGACTGTGGTAAAGAACCCATCCTTTTTCTTTTGTACTTTCAAAGCCGTTACAACATGACCTGTTACAGCCTGTAGGCTATGTATACAAAGTATAGCGCGCACACACACACACACACACACACACACACACACACACACACACACACACACACACACACACACACACACACACACACAAACACCCTGGTCAACCAGTGACACCCATCAAGGGATAAGCAACCACGTGGAGGAACTAATAATCAGGGGGAAGACCATTATGATAATCGTATATTTTCTTATGCAAATTCAATTCAGTCAGTTTGTCCCATTAGCTCCTAGAGTCCCTCTTCAAGTAAAGCCATTCTGAAGGATTTTTGTGATTTTCCCAGGAGTGTGCTTGCCAGTTTAACGGTCTGTCTAAACTTAGATAACACTCGCCTATCACTCCACTGTTTTTCACTTAATCACCTCGAGCCTCTAACTGGAATAACGACCGGACACTCCAGCTGCTGCAGAGTTAAACGAGGGCGTCTAACGTCCAACACAACACATTTCACCCTTACTTAGCAGACTCACACCTGAACAGATCTGAGGAATGCTGCGCGCGCACAAAACTGAATCCACTCATGACCTGCCAAGAAACCCAAACAACCAAAAAAATCATCAGTGCTCAAGGGATATGTTGTTGGAGGCCTACCTGGCATTTGGGCATTGCAATTAAATACAAACCGTTATTCTGGTAACGGTTGGTCTTTAGAAAAATCCATCTGTCTGTTGCAGGGAAATTTATCGGGAGGAAATTCCACCACATTATCTTGAGCAGGTTGTGTCGGGGCGGTGGCACACGCTCCGTGCCAAATAAATCACTGGCAGCGTCACTCCGTCAGTTAGCGGCTTTCGAAAGACAAATAAAAACATTTCTGTAGCGAGACGGTGGGGAAGGGAAGGTTTTGTAATTTCCTGTTGAACAGAGAGTATGTACGTGTGCCTTTGCACGTGGTTGCGCTGAAACGATGCAGGCCAGCAGCTACGAGCAGGAGCCTGCTGTCGTGCGTGACCGCCGGAAACATAAACACAGGGAAACCATAATGACGAGGGGTGCCGCGCGGTGGAAATGAAAAGCCGCGTTGGAGACTTGGATGTGTCATGAAGAAAGGGTGGAGTTGAAAAGTTGAAGCGTGGAGGCAAAACTGTTTCTTTTCTTTCCTCTTTCACGCACACACTTTGGAAATGACTCAAAGTATCCTGGCTTCTGTGTATCCCACAAGTTGGTGCCCGAAAGAGCACAGAGTCAGACCTGTGTGATTTAGGTCTGCGTGTGCGTGTGTGTGTGTGTGTGCCGCGTGTGACCATCCTTGTGTGTGTGTATCTGTTTGTTTGAGTGTGTATCACCGTATTTGTGACTGTGTGGATGCACATGTGCTCGCAACCATGTGTGCGTGTGTGTATATGTTTGAAAAATGTATGTGTGCCCGCGTGTGTGTGGCTGCACACCTGTGCATACACCTGTGTGTGTGTGTGTGTGTGTGTGTGTGTGTGTGTGTGTGTGTGTGTGTGTGTGTGTGTGTGTGTGTGTGTGTGTGTGTGTGTGTGTGTGTGTGTGTGTGTGTGTGTGTGCCGGTACATCAATCGAATGTGTGTATTGACTGCCATGTCGGGGTGTACCAATACAGTATCCATAACACACGATGAGGCGCCTCTGCCTTCCTCAGCGTCAGCGGTGGAAACACCTGGGGTTTCCTACCCCACCACCCAGGGGCTGTCTGAGTCTGCTTCTCACCACAGAGGAGAGAGGATACCACTCGGCACACTCGACCTGGGTTATCCAAGTACGGCTCACATAGCAGCAAAACAAAGCACTAAATCCAGCAAAGTGTCACTTTTCATGTTAGAAATAATCGTGCATATCCTGTATTTAAGGGATGAGCCAGTGCAATCTTATACGGGCCTACACCATGAGGATATGTTATTAAAGGTATTAGCTGGGAATTTTCCTTTGCAAAACATTGATTTGACTTTAACATGTATTTAAAGGTTAACATACCTTCTGGATCTTTCCCTTTATTTTCAAGCAAAGAATGAAGAGTTTGTGTTTAAACGGTGTGAAAGCTCTGCTTACAAAACAACGGACACAAACAAACAGCTGGGAGGAAGAACGGCAATCACTGCCGAGATTAATAGAACAATGGACGGCAATAAAGTGTGTAATTATCGGTGGAGGAAGGTGACATTACAGCTTAGCTGCTGTATCACACAACAAAAAACACGAACTCATCCAGAAAGAGATCATCAGAGATATGAAAGGAGAATATCAACAAAGTGTGTTTTAACTTCAACATCAAGGGCGGAAAATCGACAGAGACCACAGGTCCTCTCATGAGATGTGTTCTGGGGACGGGGGCCAGGTCTTGGGCTGTCGATGGATCCTGCAGGCCGTATGGGGCTGTGGTCGCTCACTCCACCAGTTCTTCCACCAGCACACACTCAAGTAATGGGATGATAGTTACCTTGGGCTCCTGGGGGCCCGAGCTTCCCCTGGGTCCCCTGCTCTCCAACGTCTCCAGCTTCCCCCTTGTCTCCTGGAAACAAGTTCAGGTAGAGCTGTCAAGGGCTGAGTCAGAGTAATAACTAGCGGTAGCAGTAGCTGTACTGTACAGCACAATAGATGTGATAGTGGTTGCATTGGTGGAAGCAGTAGTGGAAGTAGTAGTAGTATTGTCGCAGTAATAAACATGATGTTATAAGAGAGCCTGTTATCTTGCTTATTTTGAGTACCAAACATTTGAATAAATGATAACGTCGGGCCCCCGACCTCCACCACAAACACACAAACACGCACATGCTTGCGCACATACAAACACACACATGCGTAGAC
>NC_044058.1:21932437-21934937 GCF_902167405.1 Gadus morhua | reverse complement strand
CCTCTTTTATTCCGTTTGTTCGTTCGACAAAGGAGGACATTGGAAGCCAACACAGTCTCGCCCTCCTCTTCAGGGTTTTAGTTATGCTCTTCCAACCACGCCTCGCGTGTATTAATTGGAAAAGGCTGTTTGAACTCTAAACAACTCTGTCAATTGTTTGGATTTGAACTGCTCTGTTTGCCTTGACATCTCTATCACCTGCTGGCTGTTTAATGTCAGCGAAGGACATAAAAAAAAAAACACACAGTATTTGCCTCTTTCAAAGGGCAGCGATAAGCATGTCCAATATTTACATTCAGGCCCAATGAAATGATTAGGCGGTCTACCAATCTGTCTACCTCCCTACCCGGCTATCTGCACGCACCCTCCCTGTCTCCTCACTCTTCATGATCAGAGTCTACCTCAAGGCTAGGCAGAGGCAGTGCTAAAGCTAGCGAGCTAGGCTAGCCCTGTGTTTGGGGGCAGGGGCTATGGAGGGGAGGCCTGTAGGGGGGGGTTGAGTTGTTTTTCAGTTGGCTCCTTTCAAAGCTAGCTTTCTCCTGACCACCTGCCTGGTGCAACACCTGCCTGTTCACTACGACACCTGGAACGCCAAGGTACTGCATTTGATCATTGTAGAGCCAACAAAGACCAGAGTGGACAGGTGTCTATAAAGACTGAAGGTGTGTTTCTTTGTTGGGTTGTAGCTCTGCTCGTCACACCATGAGGGGTCGGTGAATAACGCGATATGCCCTGAGCTGAGCGGTCATTTTACATATTTGGAGGCGGACATCAAAGTGAAAGATGTGAACGATAAAGGAAGAGAAAAGGGTATGGTGTTGACACTTCTTTGTGAAGGCGACTTCCCCTACGAACAAAATACTGGGTTGCCAAGGTAACGAGGTGTTCAACAGTTATACAAATGAGCAGTGATTCAGACGCACCGGGCAGGGTGGAGGTGGGGTGTGAACGACTCCATCCTGTTGAAATTGTACAAAATAGGATTGTTTGTGTTTCAGTTGTCGTATAATGCATTTCTTTGTGATTGTGTTTTTCTGTCTGAATGTGCTTTTTTGTACGCCTTTCTAATTTTTGGTCTGGGAACAGTTCCTAAGATAATTGCATGTACATTTTATTGTTTATGGGCTTGAAAGGGATCCATGCTTAATTTTTTTAGTGTGCATGCGCATGTGTGTGTGTGTTCGAGTGTGTGTGTGTGTGTGTCTGTGTGTGTGTGTGTGTGTGTGTGTGTGTGTGTGTGTGTGTGTGTGTGTGTGTGTGTGTGTGTGTGTGTGTGTGTGTGTGTGTGTGTGTGTGTGTGTGTGTGTGTGTTGTGAGTGAGATGTACAGTTTTATTCATTGTTGCATGCTGCTGATGTGAGGCCTGCTGTTGTCCTATTTGCATAGTGTGTTGCTGCTTCCTGGAGAGGCTGAGCTCTCTCAGCCACTAAATATGGACACTATGAACTTTCCTTCTACAGGCTAAAAGGAGCTCAAAACAGGTTATTTTAGAGTCAACATGCAAAACCATAATAAAACACTGCTGGTTTACTCTTAATTTAAATTTGATTCGATCTAAAAGGAGTGAGTGAGTGAGTGAGTGAGTGAGTGAGTGAGTGCGTGAGTGCGTGAGTGTGTGTGGGTTTATATATATTTGGGCATTGATATGCATATATTTGTATTACGTATAGGACCGGAGAAACACAGCAGAGCAAAGACAGGGTCAGGTGAGCAGACAGACAAACGCTCCAAGATACATAAAAGCCCACTTAGAGCCAGGGATTACAGATGTATCTAAATACACTGTCTAAAAGAGGCCACACGTGTCCTTAAAGAGACACATATAAACACCCCTATTATCGGCTTATGGTTTTTAATCATTAAAAGCTAACCTCAGCCATTCCCTGCGGTGTGGTGCTCAGGTCTTGCTGCCCTTTGTTCGTTTGTGTATGTATTTGTATATGCCATAATATGTAAGACATTATGGACATTAGACATTATGCTACATATGTTCTTGCCGATGTGTGTGTTGCTGTTTTTTGCTTTAAAGAAACTACGTCCCCGCTATGATTGAAACAGGCTAACTATAAAATACGGTTCTGTAAATATTGCGTGGGCTACTGTGTAATTACTCCTGTGATTATAAAGACAGTTTCCCGTAAAACATCCACGCCGGATCAGACATTTTTAAACTGCCTTGATACCAGGCTAAGGCTATTGATAGCCTATTGTTTGTTTAGGCTCACAACACACACGCTCAAGCACACGCGCACACACACACACACACACACACACACACACACACACACACACACACACACACACACACACACACACACACACACACACACACACACACACACACACACACAGAGTTAATGCCCTCTTCCTTCATCTGCTGTGTGGAAATGGTTTAAAGCATGTAATCTCCTGCACACCACAAACCAAAAAGGGTTGGTTCTGTCCCGATCTCACTCTCGATCAAACATAGGTGAACATTTTTCATACATTTCGCTGCAGT
>NC_044058.1:21917437-21924937 GCF_902167405.1 Gadus morhua | reverse complement strand
CTCTCTCTCTCTCTCTCTCTCTCTCTCTCTTCCTCTCTCTCTCTCTCTCTGCCTGACCCTCCCCATCCTCTCCAAGTGATGACACACCCTCACTCACAGATTCAACTTCACGGCCGTCCCATGGGGGAAACACAGAAGGAAGGAGACGCAGTATGGGGGAGAGGGGAGGGAGAGGAGAGAGAGGGGGGAGAGAGGAGGAAGATCGGGAGAGAGAAGGCGGAGGGGAGAGAGAGGAGGGAGAGAGAGAGGGGAGGGGGAGGGCGAGAGAGAGGAGGGAGAGAAGGAGGGTAAGGGGATGAGAGAGGAGGGAGAGTCGGCGAGGGAGAGGGAGAGAGAGAAGGGAGAGGGGGAGAGAGGTTTCAGACCTTGGATGGCTGATTGATGGCTCGGAACATTAAGGTAGTCGTACGAAAACGTTAATACTCCAGCCGTCTGCCTCTCGAACCTCGAAGGACACACAAACACACATACACACACACACACACACAAACACAACAGTCAGGTTTGTGGAGGATTTGGCTAGCTGTGCGTGGCGTTGAGCAGTTGAGTTGCTCTGCTTAGCTTCACGACATCTATATGATATATATGTGGGCTGTTATACTGTGCCTGACATCTCCCAGCAGACGCTGCGGTCAAGACCAACGATTTACTTTTCTTCAAGTCCAAATTATACTGAATGATAGCAAACCTTACCTTGGCTAACCTGCTTCCCCATCCAAGTCTCCCTCGATTGTAGAATTTATTTTTTTCTGCTTCATTTCCTGAAAGTACCATGTTTAAGATTATGATATTTCTTGTAATTACTGCCCTCTTAGGTCGGGAAGTGAACTGCAGCCTGCTAGAGTTTGTGCTGTCAGAGAGCTAGAGTGCTAGCTCTGTAGGTTGTCAAGATAACATTGATAAACTGATGTAAGTTAACATGAATGAACTCTGTAAAAATTAAAAAAAGATGAAAGAATATACTTTTTTGCAAATATCTGTGCTTGGATGTTAATTCCTTCACTTTCCCAGCAAAACCGGCATGGTTCCAATATAATATATTACGCCAACAGGCTATTTTACTCAATGGGGGCCTTCTGAGAAGTTCCCATTTTTTAAGGGAAATTATAACGTGTTAATATTTTGGAAAATGATGCGAGGTTAAAGCTGTTTAAGGCAATTATTGCATGTATTGCATGAGAAAATGTAATAAGTCGTCCACCAAAGTATGACGTAAATTGTAGTGACCTCATGGGACTAACGGAAAATCCAATGGCATTGAATAATTGCCTAAAAATATCAAATCCCAACTGCTTATTTTGCTATTAACATCTCCATTATATCACTTCCCTAGCAAACATTTGATATCAATATATTTTGGCTTCAACAATTCTGTCAAATGTTGAACTTACATTTAAAAAACAACATTAAACATTAAAGCAGTTCAGCTGATGAACCGGGACTTTTGGACTGTATCGTGTCTGACAGAGGCCCCTGGCCCCCGGTTCCCCGGGCCCTTGGGCCCCGCCGTCCGGACTGGGGAGGAGTGGTCACATGGCAGACTCCCGTTGAAGCGCCAGGGGTTGTCGGTTCCCCGCCGGTCGTGGCCCGTTAATCCGGTAAACCACGGTATGTTGGCGCCCTGCTGGCGTTTAGTCATGGTCGCGTGTGTGTCCGCGGCGCCCCGAGACCCCGCCTGCCTGATGACGTGTTCTAATGTCTTTGATTAGTTGGGAGACGAATGAAGAACCAAGAGTAAGAGGTCGTGAAACCTTCAGAGATGCTGGGATCAGGGCGTCAAATCGACTGAATTAAGAATGGGGAAAATGTCCAAGGCCATGCGCATACGCATACGCTTACACACATACACATACGCTTGCAAACATGCACAAACACACGCACACACATACACACACGCATACACATATGCACACACGGGTAGATATGCACACCGACATACACACAAACACACACATATGCATACAAACATACATTCGCACACACACACACACACACACAAACACACACACACACACACACACATACACATACACATACACACACACACACACACACACACACACACACACACACACACACACACACACACACACACACACATATAAGTTAACCATCATCCTGTCACATTTAATTTGCTGGCAGAAATTCACCAGTATGATAAATGCTTTGCTTGTTTCCCTTCCAGTTAAAGCCCCATTGGATATTATGGGTCCGTGTTCTCGCCATCTAAATCACTCTGACGGGGAGTGTAGAAATGAGTCAAATGCTTTTCACACTCTTTTACAAAATTGTATTTACTTTAGGGTGTGGCAATGAGAGACACATTAGAGAGAGGAATCGAGTGAGAGAAAGCCTAGCTGAGTTTAAACCAGTGTGTCATAGAACACTGGTTTTGCTGTCTTTACTGTGCCATCACCGATTTCAATGCAATTCAATTTCAATACAATCATTGAAAAACGGCTGACTCATGGTTCATAGATGAATAGATAAATATAAATAAATCAGAATAAATACTCATGTTTTGTTCCTTGCATTTTTTGTTACTCCAAATGGAAAACATAAGTAAAAATTAAAATCAAAAAGTGAAAATCAGAAATCAGACAGGACGACTAGTTCTGATCTTAGTTGTGATTCAGCAAATCAATCTGAGTTTCATGAATGTAAACTTAAGTAGGTAAGACTCTCTCTCTCTCTCTCTCTCTCTCTCTCTCTCTCTCTCTCTCTCTCTCTCTCTCTCTCTCTCTCTCTATATATATATATATATATATATATATATATATATATATATATATGTATGTATATATACATATATATAAATATATATATATAAATATATATATAGATACTTAATATATATTATATAATATTTAATATATAATATTTAATGTCCAGCTTTGGCAGAGCTTGGTGTCACCGGACAGGGTTTGGAGACAGGGTAATATTACATGAGAGTTATTAGTCCTGTTAGGCTTAGCCCTGCGGCTAAATACAATCCCATAATAAGGAGAGCTCCTGATTATTATAATAATAATATATTACACCGGCCACGGGGATAAAGTTTCAAAATGTCCTTAATTTTTTGCAATTTTCTCTCATCCCCCCGTTAACGATTCTCAGAAAGCCTTGACCGCGACGAAAGCCAATGGCCGGCTAATGTCTGAGAGGAATGCCGTGGACGGCCAGCAGACTATCCACATCTCTCAGGGTTCCCGGTCACTGAGCTCCCTGCCTGCGCTGAAACGACCTCTCGCAGTCCAGCCGGGAATCCAATTTGCTCCCATTTCCCGTAAGTGTCATTGGGTGGGTTGAGAAAAAAAAACAGCAAAAGGGGGAAAGGCCGTTCTTCCAGAACTTACCAAATGAAACCAGAATAGTGGTATGATTAGAGTGCCCTCCTCAGATGTCTAATTTGGCCTTTCGCTCTTCAGTGTGGCCGAGCACAGAGAGGTAGATGAAAGGAAACGACGGGATATGAAAGCAAAGGAGCAGCGAGGGGTGGAGCGGGGAGGGGAGGAGGAGGAAGAGGACAGAGGAGGAGGAGTGGAGCGGGGAGGGGAGGACGAGGACGAGGACAGAGGAGGAGGAGGAGGAGGAGGAGGAGGAGTGAAAGGAGGAGTAGATTGGAACAGCTTGTGACCGCGGGAAGGCCATTTTTAATACAAGCCACTTAAAAAGAAATAGGGAAAGGCCAGGAAAGAAGTCCAACAAAAGGGAGTTTTGGAGCTAGAGCAGGAGGAGGGCGAGGGCAGCCTGCGGAGGCAGAGTGCATTGTGGGTGCCGTGTGGCGCTGGCATGAAGGGTGCCAGGCTGGAGTCAGTGTTGTTGACGTTGTGTCTGTCTGGCCAAGTTGTTGTCGTGTGAATGCTTACAGAGAAATGGGCGATTCAGAGCAGGAATCCCGAGGGCGAAATGATCAAATATGCGATAAAAAAGAACCTTAAATTGAATTTAATTAAATTAATGATTCTGTGTTTACAGTCAACTCTGGCCTCATGATTTATCATTGATGGATGATAAATCCAGCAGAGGCTCCATGCTATCGATCTTCCAGGGGAAGCAGATGTCATGACTTCTGAGAATAACCTCTTTGGAAACCATCATGAAACAGACCACGCATTTTATCCTGTCTCTATTTCGGGCGATTTCCATCAGATTACACCATGAGCGGGGGAGGGGACAGGCTGCGAGCGGTCGGCTGATTACTAAAACAGAAGAGAAAGGGAGAGCTGGAAACGGGAGTTATTGGATAAACGCAGGACAACCACAGCGCAGCACCGCTCCTCTTCTTCACTTTATTTAGGTCCCGTCTTTCAAAACACAAAGGCCTCAATGTTGTCAGATGCGACGGCTGTCTGATCGCACACGCACCCGAGGCCGATTCAGTCAGGACCATAGAAAGCTTCCCTCCCTCCAGATGTGCATTGGCTCCCCGATAAAGAAGACACATGGAGCAAGATTTTGCCAGATGTTGGCTCTTTCTTGATCTGGTTGAATCATTTTTGAGGATCCAGGACACACACCCACACACACGCAAACGCAACGACACACAAACATACAAACACACATACATACAGACACACACCAACACACGGACACACACCCACACTCACACACACACACACACACACACAGGGCCGACGGACTGCGGGGACAAAGGGGACAGTTGTGGGGGGGCCCAAGGCAGAGGGGGGGCCCATGAAACAAAACAAAAAAAAAAAAATTATAATCATAGTAATTACGTACACGCACACGCACACACACACACCCCACACACACACACACACACACACACACACACACACACACACACACACACACACACACACACACACACACACACACACACACACACACAAACCCTCAACATTATTATCATTTGATTGATTCAGTATTGACAGTTGCAAACAATGTAGAAGCAATTAATAGAATGCAATATTGTGCAAATACACTCATGCACACACTCATGCACACACACACACACACACACACACACACACACTTACACACACACACACACATACACACACACACACTCTGACACGCTCTCACATATACACACACAAACACACAAACATACACACACGGTGGGGGTGACGTATTTATATTCTGCACCCTCATTAGCACCCTGTTATTCAGCGACAGCGACTCCCTGCCCTCTGATTGGGACGTCTGCCACAGAGAGCTTACCCTTATTGTTTAAGGAACTCCCTCGCAGCCCGACAAAACCCCTGCACCCAAACCACACACGCGTGGAAGATGAAAGGGCACCGGTGGCCATTTGAACCTGCACCCAATCCCAGCACAGTTCATTCATTATCCCGCTCACTGGGGCGCACTCCGTTGTAGGAACGCATGTGCACGTGAACCAGCGTGCACGAACACCACCGCAATAATCAGCCATCTGAGCGTACGGGCACATGACCGAGCGGCCCGCTCACCAGAGCCCTCGCCGCAGCGCCTTTGAACCCCTGCTAGGGTTTAGAGTAGGGACCTCGGGTTTCAGCTCATAATATGGTCACTGGTTAGCCGCGAGCTAACCGCACGCCCCGCTCTGCAGAGCTCTGCCTTCAGAGGGCTGGGCCCAGCTGGCTGCTGGGACGGGGCCCGGCCCCGGGGAAAGCGTCTCTGTAGCCTGGGTCGCTGTGTCGTTGCAGGTTTCGTTCACAGACGGTAGGCGAGAGGTTCAGTCGGCTCTGAGGGGAAAGGGGGAAGGGGTTGGGGGCTGGGGTTGGGGTGGGGTAGGGATGGGGTTGGGGGGAATGCCCTCTTTCAACAGCTTTTCAAGCCCTTGTGTTTTGTGTATACAAACATGTAAATCAATTAGAGCGCACCCTTGTGTCGAATTGAGCCGTTTGTTATGGGTTGTGTTAGTTTGGCAGAGCCCAAGTAATGCGAGTACGATTCCAGTGTTACCAGTTACACGGGCCTCTCGTTGGGCATAATATATTGAACCGATCCATTGGGGGAATGGAAATGGAAGTGCATTTAGCCAAGATGAACTCGCCGTTCGAACACAACACAGCCGAGGGGAGTGGAGTGGATTCTGCCTCAATGGCCGTGACTCCTCTAACTCAGGAAGAGTTAGGCCACACCACATCATCCCACCGCAGCGTGAAATTGAGACACCATCGTGAAATAGGTGAATCATGCAATCGCTATGTGCTCTGTTCAGACACACACACACGTGCACACACACAAACACGCACACACGTACACATGCTCACATGCGCGCACACGCAAACACACACATGCATACACATACACACACACACACACAGGCAGAGACACACACACACACACGCTTACACACACTCACACACGCACACACACACATACACCAAGGATATCCCGCCTGGTTGAAATCCCCTCATCCAGAAGATGGAAGCACTTTATCAACCACCGTCAATTTCGTGTCCCTGACTCATTGCACTTCGGTTCGGCGGTATTTTGTATTCCTCACACCCTGAAAGAACAACACCCCAACGAACAGGAAACAGGATGCTGTGGTGCGTTGGCTCGAGTTCAGCGTTACACATTTCATATTTGCCCGGACCCTTTCTGCTTTTTGAGTGTAGTCAGAGCTGGGCTGATGTGTTTTCGTATCTCGGCTTGAGCAAGGCCATGAAAGCGAGGAGAAGGGAGGTTTCTCCAGCCCAAGGTCATCACGGCCACTGGTTACTGGCCACTGACCTCAGCACCATAACCCTGCCGGGGTCACGCCCAGTCTGGCTTCATGAAGAGGGGTGAGGATTAAGTCGTGTGAAACTAGAAATCTAAGACCGAGCTTGAGTCAAAACAAGACTGGTTACAGTCTGATATATCCCTACTGGATTTTCCAATTTCATGTCATGCTTTCCCTCATATTTTAACTGCATAGAGCCTCAAAGGCACACACACATGCATACACTTTAAATTGCCATTATATGAAAACAAATAGATATTCACCAATACTCTTTGAGGTAAAGAAAAGCCTGTGGGCTTTTTCTTTTTTATCCAAGACAGTTTTGCCTAGAAAAATAAAGGAAGTGAGAAGTGCAAATAATTTCAAGAAATGTCTGTTCATTCAAAACCTTCTAGTTTGCAGAACGTTTCGTTTATATTCATAAGTAACATTAGTTTATAGTTTTCATTGGCTCAAACGATGGAGCTGGCTCTCCATTGCGCTCAATGGGCGAGTTCGAACAGGATGCAGTTCACTTACCGACCAGAGGGTAATGAGCAGGAACCCCTATTCTTACACATTGTACATTTGACATGCATTCACTGCCAGGCACTAAATCCATTAAAGTGCCGACGAGTTTACAATATCACCGTCACAGTCTACCACTGTCCATTTACTTCTGCTGCGTGCATATCCAGCATTACCATGCTGGTTTCCTGGTCAGTTCTGTTGATTAGATAATGCGCTGAGTACAGAGTCCAAGAGCCAAGATTCATCATGCATGAATAAACATTTTATTACACAGACATTTTATTAAACCAACACTATTCTCCGCTGAG
>NC_044058.1:21899937-21912437 GCF_902167405.1 Gadus morhua | reverse complement strand
GCTAACCAAAAGAAGTAAATACATTAAACTAGGATAAACCTGGTCCAACGATGTACACCTGTCATGATGACTAAACAGTGTTGTGAAGATTTTTCTTATACTTCCTATAAACCTCAGTAATTTTTTTCCCATAACAGAGGAACCCATCTCCCTTTCATCTTAATGCGTTGCAGAAATAACAAAAACATAGACTAAGACTCAGGATTTGTGAATGCGTCGAAATCCCCTCGGCCAATAAACGACCTATTCCGCATTCCCATGTGAATGTGGTTACATTTATATTTGTGTTTAAGAAGGTTGTCTCATATCTGGCTGTAAGTGAGTCTTGAAACTAAGAACTCTAGGCCTAGTGTTTAGCATTGCAATTGGTTGTACTAACTTTAACCCTAATGTTGCTGTGTTGGTTTTTGCTGCTGTTGTTGTTTTTAGTAAGAGGTCGTTGAGGCTAGTTTCAGTCACAAGGTGACATGGTTTCTTCTCAACGGGGGCGGTACCGCCCCTTGGGGGGCGTTCGCACAACCTAGGGGGGCGCTGGGAACGTGATTCCATTTTTTGGGGGGGATTTTAAACTTTCATTGTTTTTATTTTTATTGGGTGAAAAAATAGGCTACCTGAAATAAATAGCCTAGTTTCATTAATTGGTTTCTAACCCCTCTCGTCTCGGCTACTTTTTACTGTCTATGCGCAGTGGAACAGTGATAATGCAGCGGCGCGGTTCGTTCCTGCACACGCACGGACTCCCGTTACATCAGCTATCGTCATGATCTCTATAGTAATGCTGATAAACATGACCCAAGTACGTGGGTTAACAGTTCAATAACCAACACAACACAATCAAACATGGCCGATAGCAAGAAAAAAAAATCTAATTTTGTTTCATAGCCTGTTTTCCTCCTTCCTCTTGCTGTTGTTCAGTTCCAGCTGGTCTGAGCGTAGTCTCCACGAATAGACCGTTGCATTTCAAATACAAAATATACATGCCTAATTAGGCCTCTGCGCGCGATCTGTTTTCGTGGTGTCCGCGTTGCCCGGGCTGCGGTGCCCGGGGTTCCCGGGCCATTCATTCATTCGTTCACGGGGCACGACGGGAGACGTGGCGGCCGGGAGTCGCGGGAGTGCCCACACCGCGGTCACGGTGTATGAATGTTCAATCCAACCATTTCTTCCTCAACTCCTCTCTCTCTCTCTCTCTCTCTCTCTCTCTCTCTCTCTCTCTCTCTCTCTCTCTCTCTCTCTCTCTCTCTCTCTCTCTCTCTCTCTCTCTCTCTCTCTCTCTCTCTCTCTCTCTCTCTCTCTCTCTCTCTCTCTCTCTCTCTCTCTCTCTCTCTCTCTCTCTCTCTCTCTCTCTCTCTCTCTCTCTCTCTCTCTCTCTCTCTCTCTCTCTCTCTCAAAATCCCCCCCCCCCCTGTCGCTCTGGAAGTTTAATTGGGTTTATTACAATGATGGACAGTGCTGTTAGCCAATCAGAGGAGAGGCATTTGCATGTAATGAACATGAATATATATTTTTTGCATGACAACGATGCATTGACAACTTTAAGCAATATAACACGTGGAGGGGCGGGGGGGCGCCAGAGGATCAGGGTAAGGTCAGGGGGGCGTTTGCTCAAAAAAGGTTGAGAACCACTGATTAAAGGCTTGCTATTATTAGCATCAGGACCCTGCAAACGAAGACCCGGGAAACAAAGACTAAGGGAGTCTCTCTGTGGGAGTCCCTAACCATAAGACCTGGGAAACAAAGACTAAGGGAGTCTTTCTGTGGGAGTCCCTCGAGGAAGACCAGGGAAGCCACCCTATTGTAGCTATGTGTCATACTTCACTCATCGTCAGGATTTCCACTCATAGACGACGCCACCCTAGATCCTCTGCTCGGCGCAGCAACCCATCCAGTCTGTGCCATCCACCGACCCTTGCCTACACTGACCTTGAAGTGATGGGAGGACTCTGGAACTGCCAAATCAGCGGTCAAGAAGGCAGACTCCATTTCGGCCTGCGCATCCCTCATGACCCTCCACTTCCTGGCCCTGACAGAGACTTGGATCACTCCAGAGAACTCTGCTACTCCTGCTGCCCTCTCCACCGTCTACTCATTCTCACACACCCCAAAACTATCCGGGCGAGGAGGAGGGGCCGGACTCCTCATCTCGCCGATGTGGTCATACTAGGTCTCTCCACTGGAACACATGGCCAGATCTGAATTTGAATTCCACTCTGTCACTGTCACCCTACCTATCAAGCTCTGCTCCAAATCTGCCTTCTACCGCACCAAAATCAACTCCTCCTCAAACCCCAGGAAACAGTTTTCCTTGTTCTCTTCCCTCCTCAACACTGCCTCCCCTCCACCTTCTTCCTGCCTCACTACTGATGACTTTGTTACCTACTTTACCCAGAAGGTAAAGGACATTAGCTCCTCTTTTATCCCTGCCTCCATCCCCCCTCCTCCCATCCCCACCTCTGTCTTTACCCAATTTATCCCTCTCACCTCCGACAAGGTCAACAGAATAATAACATCTAACCAACCTTGCCACAATCCCTTCCTCTCTCCTCCAGGCTGTCTCAAGCGACGTCCTGCCATTTCTCGCGGTGACTGAGTTCCTCCGTGCTGCCAGAGCCTCGTCCCTCTCATCGGTTCTCATTCTTCTCAACCTGTCCTCAACATTTGACACGGTGAACAACCAGATGGCTCCTTGTCCAAACCTTGCACGCTTGAAACTGGTGTCCCTCAAAGCTCGGTAATGGGGCCTCTTCTATTCTCCCTCTATACCAGAACTCTGGGCTCTGTAATTACATCACACGGCTCTTCCTATCACTGCTATGCTGACGACACTCAGCTATTTCTCTCTTTCCCCTCATCTGACAAAGCCCTGATTGCAACACGCATATCTGAATGTCTGGCACACGTCAGCACTTGGACAACTGCCCATCACCTGAGGCTTTACCTCAATAAGTCTGAGCTCCTCCTAATGCCAGGGAAAAATTGCCCACACATGGACACTGTTACTGGTCACTGTTGAGAACATCACTCTATCTCCTTCTCCAACTGCCAGAAATCTCGGTGTGGTACTGGACAATCAGTTATGCTGCACCGCAAACATCCCTGTGGTGGCCGGATCCTGCAGATTTGCACTTTAAAACATCCGCAGGATCCGTTCCTTCCTCACAAGGGAAGCAGCTCAGCTTCTAGTCCAATCACTGGTCATCTCCCGCCTCGACTACTGCATCTCGCTCCTGGCTGGACTCCCTGCCTCTGCGATTAAACCTTTGCAGCGCACCAAGAATGCGGCAGCGCGCCTCGTGTACAACCTAACAAAGTTCTCCCATGTGACCCCCCCTCTCCCGGGACCACCACTGGCTCCCTGTAGTAGCTCGAATCAGATTCAAGATGATGGTACTGGCATACAAGGCAATCGATGGAACTGCCCCTGCCTACCTCCAAGCATTGGTAAAGCCACACACCCCAGCTCGATCCCTCCGCTCAACTACCTCAGCTGGACGTCTGGTACCGCCAATCGCTAAGAGCAAGCAAAGGTCGATCAACAAAGTCACAACTTTTCTCTGTTTTGGGACCTCAGTGGTGGAACGAGCTCCCTGCCGATGTCAGAATCGCAGAGTCGTTCACCAGCTTCCGCAAAAAACTCACCTGTTCAGAGTTCACCTCGGCTGCATAGCTACCCAGCCCGTTCCGGCCACTATTGTATGTTGTATGTCCTGGCTTAATGTACACACGTATTATGCACTCTTATTCTACATTGCACTTATTCATAGTACTTAATTGTGTAGCATCTGCAGTAGCTGCTATCATTGCTGGACACGGGGAATGGGTTAGCCTAGCGATTGTTAGTACTTGCACTTCGTTCTATGAACATCTTTACTGTTTCACTTCTTATGACAAATGTACTTAACGTAAGTCGCTTTGGAAAAAAGCGTCTGCTAAATGCCCTAAATGTAAATGAATGTCTCACATCATTAATGTGTGTGTAGGGGGCAGATTGAATTCCCCATGAGTAACAACACTCTGCGGATCCTGAAAGCACCTGACCTTCCTTCCTTCCTTTCATCTGTGCTGGCAATCCTTCCTTCCTACCCCGTCCTAGCCTCTGGCACAGAGGCCTGGCACCCTCCTATCCCTCCTCTCCCTCCTCTCCCTCCTCTCCCTCCTCTCCCTCCTCTCCCTGCCCTCCCTTCCCTACCCCCCTCCCTCCTCAGCCTCCCCACCCTCTCCCTTCATGTGGTGGCCGCTCAGCGGCAGACGGAACAGCCCTGAGAGTGGTCGCGGCGTGGCCGTCAGTGTGGTCGGTGAGGGAGACCTTACTGCTGCAACAAAAACAACCTTCCCCCCTCACACATCCCCCCCCCCACCCACACACACACACACACACACACACACACACACACACACACACACACACACACACACACACACAAACACACACACAAACACACACACACACCAACCAACACACAGCCAAACCCCCCCACCCTGATTTCCGAGTGACCCACAGATGACATATTTATCCTTCTTCTTGGGGACGGATTCAGCCCAGGAGACAGAAGAATCCGCCCACATACACACATACATACGCACACACACGCACACACATACACACATACGCACAACCAAACGCACACACACACATTCACAAACACACCACCCCAACCTTGGATCTCTGATGGCTGGGTCAAAGCCTGAGAAAACTCTACTGTGGACAACCCCTAGAAAACCGAAGGAACAGGGAGAAGTAACAGGGAATGCTCTTTCTGGTGGTTATTAATAGTCTCTCATTCCCTGTTCTGAATTTACTTCAGTTTAATCTTGGCAATGGGCATGAGATGTATCTCATATTCTCATGTTGTCTGTTTAACTCTCCCGAACATATTAATTACACCATCATTCAAACTTGGATCTGCACTTTTTATATTGCTCACTATAACCATGTTGGGCTCGTTTTTTTAAATCTATATTATTTTGCGATTACTTAATTAATTAATTAAAATGGTCTACCTCTTTCAACTTCATGTTTCAGACCAGACCCAGTTGTACATTGCTCTTAATAAATCTGTCTACAAGGATTTATACATTAAATCCATTCAGGGTTTGAACATAATCTACATAAATGCTTTCAGATGGACCCATTTAATTTGTTATGGTTTCAACATATATCCTTCAAAGTGTAACTAAACGCTGAGAGCAATTCTTCTTTCTGATTGGCTGAGATTGGTAACGTGACTGATGCTAATGATACTTTCTATAGGAGACGGCCATTGTGGTCGCAATGTCAATCTTTCATTCTAATTCTTATTTTCTCTACCCAGAGACTACAAGATATACCATTTTTATTAAATGAATTCCATATTCATTGCAGCATATTTTTCCAACAGAAGATATATTTTTGTGTTGTGCTGGCGTCATTTCAGGATGTGGTTAACAGTCAGTTCATATCACATGAAACTATAAGCTCCACAATTTGTATTTTAACATCAAAACAGCGTACAAATTAATCTTTTATAACAGTTCTGTGACCAATCCCTACCTCTCTCAAAGGGTCCAATATCCTCTTTTTAAATCGCACCTATTAGAGAATCCATTTTGCCTCGGCTCCTGGGTCTCCTCTGTTGTGTTTAATGAAAGGCGTATTTCCATCACTGAACCCATCAATTTTTGTCTCTCTCCTAAAGGTTTCAAGAGTTTTCTCTGTTCTGCTTCCAGTCAGGCCCCAGCATGGACAAAAATAGTCTGAATGACCTTTTTACTGGCAATGAGTCCATCAGTGTTCAGCTCACTCTCCTTGTTGGGCAGCAGCAGTCTGAGAAGTATAAGAGAGTGTCTTCATTTATCCAGCTGTGCATTTCAGTACAATTCCAGTAGTACTGTGTGTGTGTGTGTGTGTGTGTGTGTGTGTGTGTGTGTGTGTGTGTGTGTGTGTGTGTGCGTGCGTGCGTGCGTGCGTGCGTGCGTGCGTGCGTGCGTGCGTGCGTGCGTGCGTGCGTGCGTGCGTGCGTGCGTGCGTGCGTGCGTGCGTGCGTGTGTGTGTGTGTGTGTTTATTTGTTCACGTTTATACAGTGACTAGTGACTGGGGTGATCATTCTTGCAAAAATAACATGTGCCTAAAGTTGTACTTGGAAGAAAAGCAAACTGGGGTAATTAGCTGCAATGTGAATGTAACAGACTGACTGGAATTGACACAACGGCATCAGGTTCCGCATGCCTGAGGGCATAGACCTTTATGTTCTCTTTACAGCCTGGAGCCCTGTTTGGGGCTTAATGGCAAAAATATCTATTCAGTTTTTGATTTGTGTTGAAACTGAAGAGAGAGTAGTGTTTTTTTCTGCAGACCGCCGCTCCACTTTGGACCTTTTTTTCTAACATTTACTGACACAGTGGATTCAGTAAAGATATTCAAATAAATCTTTATTCTGTCAGGATATCACATCAATAACAGAGAATATGTGTGTTTTGTTTCCAAAGCAAGAAAATAATGGCATATTTAAGTAAATAGTAATATTATATTGGTATAAGTTTTAGAATTTGAAGGATAACTGGAAAGCAGCCGTACGTTTTGAGGTTGTAATTATTTCAACCTGATTATTTATAGAGGTCAGTAAAGATTTTCAAATGCTGATATTGTTGACGTCTCCAAACAATCCGTCTTGCATCGGTTTTGCATGCGATGAGATTGTAATGTTGTATCTCCAGGACATCAGTGGTTTGGGTCAGGGTACTCTGTGTCTTGGCTTTGACAGAAAGCATGAATTTTGAACAATAAAAACTAATAAATTCCACGAATTGAGTCATACTTGTCCATGAGTCGCACAAATTTGCTGACCCTTAAACCTCACCCTCGTTAAAATGTATGTTTCCACTGTGAGTCAGGGTGGATCAAATTCACCGTTGGGTGTTTTTATAAGGTGAGTGATTAACTGCAGGTTAACGTGTGCGCAGTTCTGTTTTTCTGTTGTTATCAATCTGATGTGTCTCTAACACCATAATCCCCCCACACTAGTTATGGGGCATTGCTCCGAGAAATGTTTTGAATTAACTGTTAGTCCGACAACAGTCAGCAAACGGGCAAGGTTTGCTGACGACGCAGAAGCCAGCATAGAGCTCCCCTAGCACGTTCCCGCATGGACTGATTACTGCAATTTCTGACTGTTAGTTGTTGGTTAATCGAGGATTAACTACCCACACACATGCTGATATGCATACATACAACCCTGATGAAGATCCCTAGCCATCGAAACATTGCCTGTTAATAAATCCACTTCAGGAGCATTTATACAGTGTGCAGACCCTCCTTTTTCTTATATTCAACACTACTGTCTAGCACCTGTGGATTACCTTTGGATGTGCGCACCACCCCTATTTTTAATACATACAACACGACAGCTCTTTCACTTGTAGTTGAGCACCGAGGTCCCCATCTCCATCATGTCAACGCAACGGGAATCGCTTTTGTAACAGGGGACTGCAGGAATGAATGTAGACTGCTTTACATGGCATGGCAACTCTCCTTGTCTCCTGGTGTTGAATGACGTTATCTACACTCTATATGGACAAACCGAGGGTGTTCCATTGAGAGGTCTTGGAGTCCCACATGGATCAATGCTTGGTCCTCTCATTTGCATTGACATCCTGTGAGAGACACAAATACAGTCAGATTTTCCATTACAATTCTTTGCATGCATCTGCTGCAAGTGATACAGATCTGAAAATAAAGATTGGGGTTTATCTCCCAGAAAAATTATTGGTATCTGGTCTCAGTCTCCACATACCGAGCTAGTGAAAATAGCCCTAAGGTAAGCGGACACATCTGAATGGGATCTGCTACAGACAGATCTGAAACTGCACGAAGTAACATAACTTCCTTCATCTTCTGAAAACAAGAGTGTGTTGGGTTCATGCTTTTCACATATTCTTAACTAAAATTATGAATCCATAATTTCTGCTTGTGCTGTCCACCAAGACCTTTTGTTGTTTGCCAATCGCAGTCTTATATCACAGAGCAGAGAACAGCTTACACTGGACCCAGTGTTCTAACTTCCCAGTGCTGTTGTTTGTTATTCCAATGTGGTCAGATGCCTTGAGAGGGCATTTGGGGAAATACATTGTTTGTGGAGTGTGATTGATAGCTAACAGTTAGAAAACAATCCCTCTCAACACCGTTACTGCCCTACAGACACTCTGTGAACGAAATGATTAACTTAATGGGTTCAATAACTGGTTGTAATTTCCTCATGGATTCACCGCACGCTGAAACATATGTTTGGACGCGAGATCACAATAAGTTGCGTCATTTTGTATTAACCGTGCCACAGACGTAACACATTGTGGCTTCTCCACTTTCGGTGCTCCCCATTGAATTACCGTTTACGGTGCTCCCTGCTGTGTCCGCGTGATGCCGGTTTACCAGAAGCTCTCTGGCGCGCTTTGATTGGAAGTTACGGCTGTAACTGAATAAAGCTCGGATTTAGGTCCCCAATCGGTGTAGAGAAAAACAGAAAATAATTTGATGCAAAGCATTTTAATTCTCAATTTGCATCGCGTTTGGAGGTTTATTGCAAAGACGCAGACTGTTAAAGATGGAGAGTTAAAATGGGAGGGGGCGTTATGGTGTCTTATTTTTGGTAACTGGGTTCCGTTTCACAAGGTTCATGCAATATTTTATATTTCAGACGGTCACTGAAGTTAAGAGGGTTGAAGGGAAGGTCATTGCGCAAACACAGAAGCACGCAAATGCACGCACACACAGGCATACACACAGACACACTAACACACACACACACACACACACACACACACACACACACACACACACACACACACACACACGCACACACACACACATACGTTCTTCTACAGAAGCTCGTTAACTGAAAAATGCACGGACACAGAATCACCTGGCCCACATGAACGTACACTAGGGGCATATGCGGGGCCCAGGTCCTGGGGGCCTGGCTGGCAGGCGGCGGGGCAGTGGAAAGGACCCTCCTGGCCCAGTGCTGGGAACCCCAGTGGGTGAGCGTGCCAGTGGCACCCTGGGGAGAGGGAGCAGGAAAACACAGAGCCCTTTCACAGACGGCGGCGGCTGCTGCTGCTGCTGCTGCTGGCCGTGAGGTCATCTTTTCCACGGCAACCGGAGTCTGCAGGAGATTAGTCCTGTGGAAAATATTCAGGGAGATAATGATGGAAAGAGTACTACAAAGGGGGAACATGTGAAAACTCCAGTGGAAACCCTGTTGCCTCGGAGAGATTATGTCATTTTGGGGTACTTTATGGATGAAATAAATGAATGGACAAATTCATAACAAACAAGGCTTGTTGTGATGGTATTTGGTGCTTATTCATTAGTTCCCAAACTACACTTTTTTTTTTTTTTTGTTAACCCTTTGCTGCTAATATTCTTTATTTTAATTTATTTATGGGCCTACTACTTTCTTACTATTTTTTATCTATATGATATAATACAATAACTACTTAGAGTGTATTTCCTGTATTTAAACTTTGGCATTTGTTTTATTTTTTTGTTATGTTTTTCTGAAGTAGTTAAGAAGGGATGTGATTTAAGGATTATGGTTTAACATTAGCCAACGATTGACCAAACTTATCGCTAAACATCATGCTAACTACGAACATGTTTGGGTGATATATGCTGTCCTACTCAGACAGACAGCCTATATGCTTTCCAAAGTATTCCATACTAACAACATCTTCTGTCCAGACAGTTGTATGCCAATTCTGTGTGTGTGTGTGTGTGGGTGTGTGTGAGTCTATAAAATGGTTGTGAACAGAGAGCAACACCTGCTTCCGAGCATGAATCTCTGCTAGCTTGCATTGCACCGAGTTGACGAGTGTCGAGGGAAACTTGTGAAGGGTGGAAAACTGATGATTCAACATAATTCCTACTTCAGTTTCGTGCTCTTGTCCTTTCCTGGACCATCTCATTATCCAATTAGCTGTTAAGGGTGGGAAACCAAGTTACGTTGTACAGGTTCATTGAATCTGCACAATTGCGACATTGTAAACCATCTCGTGAACCTGTGCAACTGACAAAAAAAAAAAAAGGCAGAAACCCAAAATGTTGGCCCAAATCTTTATTTTCTCTGCCGTGCTATTTAAAATAGTGAATAACAGTAGTATGACCCACAAGGATGACTCATAATTAACAATCCTAATTCCCTTAATCCTTTCGTCCATCATTTGTGTTTACGTGGTGAAAATAGCGTGAAGAGAGGTCTCTCAGGGGACGAGAGCTCACACCCTGCGTACAGAAGCTTCACAGTAAGCTACTTTGGGTCCGGGCCACTGGAGCTTGTGGCCGACGAGTAGGAACTTCTGTGCCGCGCTCTCTTTTTTGGACGGCAAATATTGGTACACACACAGACACACACATTCAGAGCCCTTTCGCATGAAAAAAATACAGACAAATTGCTGCCTGTTTACTTTCCCCTTGACCGTCACGTATTTCCACACGCTTTAAGCAAAATGGCACCAACTGTGGCAAAATAAGCTCTTGTAAATCAACAGTTTGTTTTCCAGATGCGTTTACGGCATGTTCTCTTGGCACATTGTCTACCTCCGTTAAAAAAGCGCTTCCATTCCAGCTTAGTTAAACGGTGAAGTTCACTTTCCCCCTCTTTCCCCCTGATTCCTATCACAGCAGCGACCCTAACCCTAACTGCCGTTTTGGATGCTGGCTTTATCTTTCTTGCGAATATCTCTTTGTGCATAGTCCACGGTCTGGTTCCCAGATCTCTATCGCCACAGGATTCACGTTTCGCCCGGCGTAACAATACCCAGTTTGTCTCAGCAACATCATCTTCATCCTCCTTTAATTGCGGAGCCTTTTTTCTCTCTGTCTTCACCGTCTGATTAAGCCAGTTTCTGAACATGTTGATCTCAGATGACTGGGTAATAATACGGGCCTCTGGCAGGCCGCTCTCATTATCCCGTTAGCCAAAAGTTACATCCAGCCTGTTTTGCATGTTCGACCTGCTTGGGTCTGACAACGTCTGGAACCAGAGGTGGATCATGGTCACGCAGCCTTTCATCGAACCGTTCAAACGTTAGAAAACAATGTCTGGGGTTCTCGTACTAATGCAACGATTAATCAATCGACTGTACATCGGATCTATAGGGCCTGGCGTGAACTCCTCACAGCCAGTAAGACTAGAAGGATAATTACTGGTAACTGGACTGCATTAAGAGAGGCTTTTTCCGGTTACAAGCCAACCCGCTCTGCCATGTCGCCCCCTATGATGAAGACATGATGCTGGCTCTTTGGACCTGTGGAGAATCCCATTACAGACCGGCTTTGCTTTGGCTAATCTGACCCTCAACCACGCAGAGATCTTCTGAAGGTCCGGAGGGCCTTTTGCGACGTGTGAGAGGCTTCTGCAGTTAATGACAACACAGTTCCCCACACCAAGCTTTCATCATCGTAGCATGTGTCTCTGGAACGGCACACTGTCCAGGGAATCCCCCCCCCCCCTGCCACCATGAGCCTGTTTTAGTGAAACCTCAGCAGAGAAAACAGGGCGACCGCGCACGGCTCACGGACGCACCGCCGAGAAGTTGATGTTTGGACTGCCAAGGTCAAGTCCTGCTGACTCAGTGCTTGGACTGGCAGACCTTCCAAGGACGCGCACATGGCCCGCTCGGACCCTCTCGCTACATTCCTCTCTATCTCACGCTCTCTCGTTCTCTCTTACTCGCTCTCTCTCTCTCGCTCTCTCTCTCTCTCTCTCTCTCTCTCTCTCTCTCTCTCTCTCTCTCTCTCTCTCTCTCTCTCTCTCTCTCTGGCTCTCTCTCTCTCGCTCTCTCGCTCTCTCTCTCTAGCTCTCACTATCGCTCACACTTACTCTTCCTCTCTCTTTTTCTAGATCTCTCTCACGCTGTCTTTCTCTCCTGCTCTCTCTCCCACTCTCTCTCTCTCTCCCTCTCTCTCTCTCTCTCTCTCTCTCTCCCTCCAGTTCCTCCTCTTCCTCTATGTAACCTGCCCACGATGAAGGTCAGATCAATATCCCGGATGGACACTCCTTCTTCATCTCCCATTATTCTTTCAACACTCTTTCCTTCTGTTTCTCTATGTCTCGTCTCTCTCTCTCTCTCTCTCTCTCTCTCTCCCTCCATCTCTTATTTTCTTAACCCTCCCTCTACCGTTGTCTGCCCGTCTCTTCCATGGAGCATACCACCAGCGTGCGTCTGTCGACCAATTTCCTCCATCCGTTGGCAGACGCACGCACAACTGTGACACACACTCTGGGGGCCTCAGGAAGGGGGGGCCCTGGGCTGGGGGCCCCCGGGTAACGAGAGATACGGAACACACTGGAAACCAGAATGCCGGGGGCCCGACCGCAGGCTGACGAGGGGAGCCGAGGAGGTCATCGGAGCCCGCTGATTGTACGCCGCTGCCCTCCCAGAGGAGGTTTGGTGAACCCGGGTTTGGTGAACCGTTCCGGGCCGGGCCCTTAGTGCAAACCGCCGCTGACGCCAGCCTGACCCC